>NW_009925870.1:109131-175730 GCF_000696875.1 Nestor notabilis | reverse complement strand
GAGTCTAATTGTCCTGTGGGTAGGGCGGGAGGATGGGGCTGGGACAGGTAGCTTCATGTCTGGGTCCAGACCATGGAGCTGACCCAGGAGCTTCAGAACCACAGATGCATTTCAACTGCCATGGGGAGCGGCATTGCTGTGGAAGAAATTCGGGTAGCTGTGACTCCCCACATCCCTGCCAGTCTTTGGACATCTTTTTCTTGAAGGCTTTGCTTTCCTGAACTGCACTGTGTTTAAGCTGCGTGTAGGTATTTTGCACATTTCCAGCCTTTCCTGAGGTTCTTCTCTGCAAACTGTAAGGTACTCCTCCGAGAGGACAAGGCTGCCATGGCCTGGGTAGGTGGCTGCAAGCTCCCTTGCTGTCCCTTGTCAACTATTTCTGCAAAGGGTCTTATGAAGCTAAAAACCAGACAGGACTTGGGAAGCAGTTGGTATTTCATACATCTTGTTATCAGTAATGCGTGAATTTGGATTACTTTAAGAGATGATGTTTGTATTGTTTTCCTTTTTCTCCCTGCTCTCTGTTTTTTACACCTCATGACTAAGATGAGCTTTGAATACTTGATGTTAAGCACACTGCCACTACTTCCCCAATAATGAAGCTTTGAGTATGTTACTGTGGTTTCCATGTTACTTGCACAGAATTGTACTTCCTACTTTTTGTTTCACCAAACAGTAACTGTTGGCAAGGAAACACATATGGAATAGTAAATTATTTATTAGGAGTAAAATAATCAGGTCCTCATTCTGACAGTATTTATATATGGTTTATTCAGGCAGAAAAAAGAAATATGCAGTTTGGGGTTTGGTATTGACTAATAGCTTCAAATACTCAGTGGAAGGCATTTTTTAGAAATGGAGTGATAGTCTTATCTGTACTTTCCCAGTATTTATATTTCATTCAGTGGATTACAAAGCACTTACATCATTGGCGGTTTGATTTTAAGAATGAGAAAATGAAAGGAATCCCTTTGGTTTTGGGTGCAATGTGCAATTAAATACATGTTTCTGAAGAAACCAATGATCTATACATTACGATATACATAAACGTGTCATAGCAATGTGAGGAAAAAATAAGATGATGTAAAATTAGATCCACGTATAGCAACTTAAGTAATACTTTTAGAGCAGGAAATGGAGAGAACATGTAATCCATTAGAAATTATTATCTGACCTAAAAGGGCCCCAAGCCATTTTACATGCTACAACACAAACTTGGAAACCATTCTTAAATCTTAGCTAATTAGAAGAAGGTCATGAAGCAGTGTATGGAGTTATGGTAGTGAGAAAAAGTCTCTGGAAATGGAGTTGTGTTGGAGTACAGCAACTAGGAAACATCAGTGTCTGGAAGCTGACAAAAAAATTACACATTTTGAAGAGTTCTGCAGGTCCACAGGCCAGAGAGGGAGGGTGACGAGGGGAAGAAAGTAATCTACTCTGTGGTATATAATTATGTTTTTCAGGGACTTGGAGTATGTGGTAATATTTCCTGCAAACTATTACTTGAAACCCCTAAATGCAGCAAGCACAGGTGAATAAAATGACTTTTAAACACTTGTGAGACTGAACATGCACACAGATCTATGGGGTACAAGGAGTTCAGCCAGCCAGTTAATCAAACAGTACCTTGTCTTTCTTCCCAGGTATGCACCCAACTATGTAGCAGAAACCCTGAGTGTGGATGTTTCCCTGTTTGTGGAAGTCAATAGTGGGGCACACTGCAGCCTCTGAGGGCAAGAAGAACGTTCTTTGCTTTCTTACCTTGCTCATGGTGCCATGTTCTTTAAAGAAACAAGGGTTTCTGCAGCACGCACAAGCCTCTCCTTCCGCACATTCATGTGCCAGCTGCTAACAGCACAGTTCACCTTAGAATTTACTCTGTTCTGCACTTGGTGACTGACCCTCCAGCTCCGGGTAACTTGGAGCTGCCCCTTCTGCTTGCCTGCTGTTCCTCGGGGTGGGTATGGCTGCTGCCCCCACCGTGCGGTGGCATAGCAGCCTGTCACTGTCATTTTCATCCCATCAAAAGGATATCATCGTTCATAATCCTAGCACAGCCGGAGGTGGGCAGGGTTAGACAGGCAGCAGGGCTAAGGCAGCCCCAAAGCACCAAAAGAGCTACCCTGAGCTGGTGAGCTAGAAAGCCCTTTGTGGGAAGAGATTCGTGATGGATTTAGGCATACGCCTTTGGCCGGCTTAAAAAAAGCCTTCTTGTAGTGCCTTCTTCTCTTCATTAATTTTAAAAGGACTGAGGATGTTACTTTTTGGTTCATCGTAGGTATGAATTTACTAGAAGAAATAGCAGTGGGGTGAGGCAGTGAATAGCTGCCTCCATTCACTCATAGCTCCCGCAATGTGGCCTGATGAGGACCACATGTCGCCAAGCACTTCAGCTCTCCCCAAAACTGCATGCAGGGAGATGGAGAGAAACTGCTGCCCAATGTAGCAGCCAGGGAATTAGTGCTTCTTGCTGGCCTATGCAAATACTGTGTCCCTGCCCTGTGTCCCAGCCTATCCCCAAGGACACCTCTGTCATGTAACCTGGCATGATGGAGGGGGCCTCCTTGTTCACAGCAGGGCCGTGACAGATCCTCGGCTGGGAATTGCACCTAAAAGAGATGTCTAGCAGACATTGACGTAAACTGTATGATCAACCCCAAATTGATAGAATGAGGGAAAAATGTGAGTATAATAGTAATGTAATCCTACTTACTGCACTTTCTCTTGGGCTGGTAAGGGGACACCAAGCAGACTAACCACTAAAAACCCATGAGGGTTTCATATTTACAGAGTAAGTATATGTAATTGGGATTTACCTTGCTGGAAGTCTCACTGACTGCACATACGTTTCATTTGCTTTAAGAGACCTAATTCTTTCTCTATCTACAGTACAAAGAGACAGATTCTTAAGTGGGATAAAACTGACAATTTCCATGAGTGTGAACTTCATAGAATTTATAGTCCACACTTAAACAATAAACTGCATCTGGTTTATCATATTTAACAGTAAATATGAAACATACACCTCCTGAAGTGAGTGTAATAAAAGTCCATTTCCCTGCTCCTCCCAATTTAGGAAGTTTTTTGACTTGATGCCTTAGATTCATTTAAGTGCCAAGAACATGAAGTAATGTTGGCTTCTATTAATCTTGTTTTGGGGGGCATGACAGTTTTAATGGGAAAAGCTGATAAACATCAGTCTGTGAGTATGGGAGTGGACTGTAACATAAATACTCTTTTCCTGAATGGTCAAAATGAAAACATGAATGCCAAAGTCTGAGAGTTTCTTAGTGTGAACAATGGTATGTGTATCCCTATATATATATTCATGCACATCCACACGCATTTTATACATTCCATGGTGTTAAGGGAATGTATTTTCTTAAGGAATCACACTGTGCAGTGTTTGTCCTTGTCTTAGCTGCATCCTGAACTAAAATAAAAGTCTTATGACCAGCACGAATTTTTAACACTTGAAATGATACCATTCTTCCCCTGATTGACAGGACACACTTCATAAGGCTTAAAACCAACTTCCTGCAAGCCGGGCAGGGTGACTTGATAAGAAAGTGGAATTTAGGGCAATTAAGTGCAATCTGAGCCATGAGAATATATTTGCAGACTGCAATTGTACACCAGCTGTTTTCAATGACATTCCAGCCATACAATGAAGATTTTTACAAACCACATTTATTTAAGGGTTGAATTTTCTGCTGTGGGTTGATAATACACTGTCTGAGGGACTGAGTGAATGCAAACTGTGAATGGAGACGGGGAGATGAATTAACATTAATGAACAGGAATCAGATGCTCTTTGAGCAGGATGAGTCCAGATTGGCAGTGGAACACCTGCAGAACATCAAAATAGAAGAGGGTGAAGTCTGAAATCTCATATTTGCACTGTGACTTAAAAAATTCTGTGAAAATGGTATTTTTTTGAAAAGTTTATATTTCCATATATTTTTATGAAGTGTATATATATATTTCTATTTTGGGATAAAGAAAGAAAATTAGGAACTTCTGTATATACTTCACCAGCTTTGTTCATTTTGCTCTCAACTGTGACATTTTTAGTTGTGTCATGTAGGAGTTTAGCTAGTAGAGACAAAACCTTTATGTCTCCCAAGAGTTCAGTAGTTACGGCATTAAAACAGGTATTAGAGGCACTGATGATACACATTTTAGAAAGCAGGAGTGAATGATGCTGCTGGTAAATCCTTTTCTGTTCAATCTGTATTTTCTTGAATTTACTCCTGTGATAATTCTTGGGATTTAATTTCTTTCTGGTATAAAAGGCCGAATAAGGTGAAGAAAACCCAGAGAAAACTCCTGTTTATTATAGCTACAATACCTTTTATTATGCCTGTGTTCTATGGCTTTTATGTACGTCTTATGTTGATAGTGGGCAGTAATAAAAGTGTCTCTGGGAATCAGAAGTGTTTGGGTTTTAAAGAAGATAAAAATTGAGATGTGTTGCCTTATGCTAGAGAAACAAAAAAAATGCAAAGGTTGTGGGAGTATGTAGTGTTGCTATCCTCAGCCTTTGTTTTGTAAGAACAAAACCAGAGAATTGAAGTAAACAAAATATTTGGACCTGGTCCTGCAATTCCTACATAGGCAAAATTCCCAAAGTCTCAAGGGAAGTTTTGTTTGTGTTGGGAAAGCCGGATTTGGGCCTATTGTTTCCAGTTAGGAACCAGACTTGTGTTTATTATCTCATGATAGACATCTCATGTGCTTAACAGCTCAGATTCCGCAGCCGGAGTCCCTGAATCTGGAAGGGTTAGAGAGTTCCTCACTTTTCCCCTCTTCAAGTGTAGCTACATTCCAGATGATTTAAAAAATCACTTTCTCCTGTAACACTTAGTTGCCCGTGACACTTCTGTTTCACTCCTCCTGTTGGATTTCAGGGTCTTGGCTTTTGGCTTGCATGTGTGTGATAAGAGCAGTAGTACTTTCTGCTTGCTTTCCTTTGCTATTGAAGATTGTTCAAGGTGAAGAGCAATCAGCGGACAGCAGGCCCAGTGCCTCCCAGTATAAGATTATATTTGCAAGTATATGCAGTTCATCCAGGATAAAATTACTGACTGATGGTTGTGTAGTCAGTCAGTGACCTGTCTGTGAGTGGAACCAAAGCATCCTTGTTCCTTGAATTTAACCCAGGGACCCTTTTCCTTTCCTGGAGGATCTTTCAAGAGTTGAATAATGGGTTGGCAGGGAACCTGTGAGATTTTCCATGTAGAGATCCCTGCCCTCCAGCAGGGTCAAATATAGCTAAGTCTGTCCTGATAAAGGATTTTCTGTTGCATTGATATAATGTTAATTCTGCGGATGCCTTGTGCAATTCTATTTGCAGATTGCTGATTTTGGACTCTCCAACCTTTACCACAAAGACAAGTTTCTGCAGACCTTTTGTGGAAGCCCACTGTATGCTTCCCCTGAAATAGTTAATGGACGACCTTACAGAGGCCCAGAGGTAAGAAGGGTCAGCTTTTCCCGTGGTGGTATGGGGATGTCTTTGATGATAATGTTCTTGAGGTTTAGTTTTAATGGTAGTGTTATTTCACATGTGGGTTTGCTTGGATCTCTCCCATACTGTAAGTTCTCAAGCTGCCTTCATTTGCTTTTGTTTGCTTTGTCTGTGATTAGTCAGATGATAGATATGGGTTTGCCCATCAGTAAGCACAGCTGGATGTGATGCTGCTCTTGTGGTGCTAATGGCAGGGAGAAGGGTGGGGATCAGCTTTCCTGGGCTTCTCATGGATTGCCTCTGTATTTCAGGTTGACAGCTGGGCCCTTGGTGTATTGCTTTACACCCTGGTTTATGGAACGATGCCCTTTGATGGCTTCGATCACAAAAATCTCATCAGGCAGATCAGCAGTGGAGAGTATCGTGAGCCAACACAGACCTCAGGTACAGAAAAGGAGTGAGGGCAATGTATTGAGCTGGCAGGAGTTCAGAATGGAGGGTTTGCCTGGCCCCTTCTGACATGTTTTGGTGGTATTTGGTGTTTTGGTGTCATATTAGAATGATGAAGAAAAAAAAATCTCTCATTCCCCTATTGATTTCATATTCCTACCTGGGTGCAGCATTTACCAAAAGCTCTTTTGAAATGAAAGTTTTGTAGCAGATAGATAGATTTTATTGCCTTGGGGAAGCTGTAATGGGTTCTTTTAAACAGATCTATGACAGTGGAAGGTCTGCTAGCTATTGCAAGTGGAATTGTTCAGACAAGCTGTAAACTGATACAACATACTGATACAGATCAGTCCTTGCTAACTACCCTGTGGTATATCACTAGCAAAGAGAGAAAATGAATGGTCAGAGCAATGCAGTCTCTTATCCAAGAAGGAAGGCCAAAATCTGAATTAATGCCACTATGTTCACATTTACTTCTACTTGAAGGATAGCATATAAAGCAGTCACCTGACAGAATAGCATCAACTAAGTCCAGGTCATCGATTATAATGACTCCTTATAGCCTTAAAAAATTGTGTATACATTATATTTAAATAAATATTGTATCATTTGAAAATATACCTTTAAAATATACAAAAGACTACACTGTTTATGGAAAAAGTAAATGCAAAAGCAGTAATGTGTAGATTATTTACAGTATCCCAATTCCCCTTTGTTTTCCTCTATGATTTGCAATTATTAGAGTCAATAGGTTGCTGACTTCTTTCAGTAATATGGAACTATTCACTGACTAATACAGTATAAATACTACTTTGATAACCCAGTGTACATTTCTCTGGGTGAATCATATTCTTCTGATAAGAAGTAGTACTCAAATGCATTTTCCAGCTTTGACTGATGGCCAAAGCTTTGCCCCCTTTCACTTCTCCTGTTGTAAGAAGCATTATTGTTGCTCATTTGATTGCCTTCACAGATTTTAAACTGACAAAACTAAGAATGTGCATACCTAAATATATTATATTCCATTCTTTGTCCATAGATGCTCGTGGTCTTATCAGATGGATGCTGATGGTGAACCCTGAACGTCGAGCAACTATTGAAGACATTGCCAACCACTGGTGGGTGAACTGGGGCTACAAGAGTAGTGTTTGTGACTGTGATGCTATGAGGGACTCCGAGTCCCCATTGCTGGCAAGGTTCATTGATTGGCATCACCGTTCTACTGGCCTCCAACCAGAGACTGATACCAAACTGAAGTGCCTTTCTAAGCCCAAAGTTCCTGAAGTCACACTAGAGAGACAAAGGTCTCTGAAAAAATCAAAAAAGGAAAATGACATTGCACAGTCCATCCAGGAAGGAGGAGCTGAAAACGCATCCAAACCCACCTCCAAGAGACCCAAAGGCATCCTGAAGAAAAGGAGCAACAGTGAACATCGATCTCACAGTGCAGGTTTCATTGAAGGAGTGGTCAGCCCAGGGTTACCCTCTGCTTTTAAGCTGGAGCAAGAGTTGTGTAGGACTGGCATAGCCATTAAAAGTGTTGTGGAGGGAGAGGTAGCGGGTAAATATGGCACTAAGCAGTCTTCACTAATGCCAAAAAAAGGGATATTAAAGAAGACTCAACAGAGGGAGTCTGGCTATTACTCTTCTCCAGAACGAAGTGAATCTTCTGAACTCTTGGACAATAATGATGAGACAGTAAATAGTGACACATCTCCGGGGGTCACTGAGCCATCCAGAAATGGGTCTTACAGCCATTCCTGCAGGCGTAAGGGCATCTTGAAACATAACAGCAAGTATTCTACCAGCAGCACTGAATCTGCTTTGATTAGCCCTGACACACCAACGCTGGAGGCCATGGAAGAAGTGGTCCTGCCTGGGGACGCATTACCTCGAAGTTACAGTCGCCCCTCCAGCGTGATCAGCGATGACAGTATTTTGTCCAGTGACTCCTTTGATTTGCTGGATTTGCAAGAGAACAGGCCAAACAGACAGAGGATACGGAGCTGTGTCTCTGCTGAAAATTTCCTGCAGATCCAAGACTTCGAAGGACTTCAGAACCGACCACGGCCACAGTATCTAAAGCGTTATCGCAACCGTCTGGGGGACAGCAGTTTTTCCCTTCTCACAGACATGGATGATGTGACTCAGGTCTACAAGAAAGCCCTAGAGATCTGCAACAAGCTCAACTAGCAGAGGGAAGATGGAAAGGGAGGGAAGGGAGTTTTTCTGTGTACCTTTGTGGTGGAGTAAGCCAGGTCACTGATTTGCTGACAATGGTAGATTTTGCTTCAAAGGAGCTGGCTGTTCCTTCTTAGCTGAACTCCTAGTAAAATAGCCCCAAAGCCATCTCACACTTCTCTAATTTTGTGTCCTCAAAATATTACCTATCTGACCAGAGGAAAACCTTCGGTCTTTTTGTATACTTGGTGAAATCACATCAGGATCTAGCAGAC
The DNA here is from genome assembly GCF_000696875.1 of Nestor notabilis. Taxonomy (NCBI): domain Eukaryota; kingdom Metazoa; phylum Chordata; class Aves; order Psittaciformes; family Psittacidae; genus Nestor; species Nestor notabilis. The sequence continues at coordinate 167,354 of NW_009925870.1, read as the reverse complement.
AAATGCATCAAGATTTGATAGCTCAAAGTCAAAGCTAGACAGAATTAAAACTGGAAGTGAGCGACACATGTTTTGGGAGGTTTGTAATTGATACTCGATTAGCTTTTGAAGAGATGAGCTGAATTCTTCAAGTCAAATTTGAATGTCTTTTAGAAAGAGAGCCTTTGTTTCTCCCTGAAGTTCTTCATCTGGATACAGTCATTGCACATTGGGAACCACTGGCTAGCATTATGCAGGAGGCCTGGCTAGGTGGTCACAACAGTCCCTTCCACCAGGGTGACATGAGAGGTTCTGGATGCATTCTGGGACAGATAATTTGAGAGACTGACCCTAGAATCACCTCATGAGGTGTATGTGAACAAGCAGTGGAGCAGGCATTCAGATCTGACCCCTCCCTAAGGCATTGCTCTTCAGCAAGCAGGAGGCCCTAAGATTGTTTGCAGCTACCACTCCTACCAGCAAAAACAGAGTCACAGAAAAGGTAATGAGAACTGGAAGGAATGGATGTTAGCAGCAGCTAAATAGCCTTTTAAGGCTTTTCAACCTGTGTGTTCAATTCGTGCCTCTCAAAATGGCCAGCCAGATGAATGCCCTGACAAAGATGGATCTAATAGAGGGTCTCAAGGGTTAACTGATTCTCCAATCTAGAGTTCAGTTACTGTCAGCAAGGTGCCACTTTATAGTGTTTGAGGGTAATGGGTAGTTTGCAACCAGGATGTTAGGTAAGGAAAAGATTGTAGCATGTAGGAAATGGGTAGAGGTCAGAAAGTTAGTGGGAAGATGCCTTTCTCCAGTTGAAAATGTTTCTAGTTAGTAGAAATGGAGCAGAAAGAATTGAGCGATGAAATGATAATGGTAGATTTCATAACATAGCATAAAATTGCAGGCCTCTCTCTATATAGTGTAGCTGGTACTGCGTGTGCAATGATACCAGTTTGAAAAAAATAAGTAGGATATATGTTTGTGTTCTCAGACATAACTCACTATCCAGACTGAAGGCTTCAACTCCCATAAAGGTACCACATGGGTCTACTGGATTACCTGAATGTAAGCCTACGTCAGAAAGGCACTGTGTGTTTGACAGGCCTGGGCAAACTGGAATCTTAAGGCCCATTTCAGTCTCATTTCCATGAGCACATAGCCCCTGGCTTTCTTGGAGGCTCACTGGTGTGAGTCAGTGGCAGGTTTCAGCCTATGATGTCAAATGATCCACAGCTGCAAACCCTAAGTCTGCACACATACCTGGGGCAAGCTCTGTTCTCACTCCTACCCTGTAACTGGAGCTGAAAGCAGAATTTGTCCCACTGTGTCCCGAATCCTAGACGACATGAGGAAGTGGAATAGAGTTCTTCTGGGGATCCCCTGGGAGCTGGAGATAACCCCATAAATAACTGGTATCTGGGGCAAGGAGCGATTTCACTTGCAGATTCTTCATTCGGTGTATCATGGTACTTAAGTCTGTCGGTTCCTCCTAAAAATCAGCTGGGCTACCTAGCATAAAGATGAGCGAGCGTGAGTTTCCTAAATCAGTGAAACTGCCTCTGTGGAGGACCTATACTAATTGTGAGACACTGGACCAAATTTGGCCCCGGAGTAAACGGTATCAATACCGTGAAATCTATGAGAGATGTACTCTCTCGCAGTCAATTGGACTTCGGCTCAGGAAGGGCAACTGCAGGTCATTTCTTTACAGATGTGTAACTCTGTATGATACTCAGATGTCCTATCTTCTCACAGGCCCTGCATGTGCTCTTTTAGCCCATCCCATATCAACACCCCATTTTGCAGTGTATTGAGTTAACAAGTTTGCTGTGGTGCATTTTAAAACAACTGGATGTAGTCTCCATGGCCTGTCTGAAACAAGGATGGATGTGCTTTGCAGCCACGGCATTTAACTGCTGGCCCAGAGCATCAGAGCCAGATCTTCAGCTGGTGTAAATCAGCGCTCTCCTGCTGGTGTGATGGAGCATCACTTTGGCGGGGTTATGCCGATTGACACCTTCCCTGCAGATCTGGTGCTAAACCTTGAATGCATTTAGAGAGGTGTCAGGACGAAGGGAAGGGAGCTCAGCCGGCCGTGGCCGGGAAGTGAGGAGCACTCCGAAGGCTCCTATCTCCCGAGGCTTTTGCCCAGGCCTGCTTCCTTGTGTACAAATGTGAATGAGTGAGTGACTGCTTGCTGCCAAACTGGAAATGTTACGTAGGGATTTACTGGCATATTACTGGCATGTTACATGTTTACTGGCATGTTATCATTCCTAGAAGAGAAGAAAAAAAAACCAAACTTGACTGCACATTGTTATTATTAGTGTTGTGATTTTTATTTAATTTTTTTGTAATACAAAGTTGACTTTTTTATTTGAATTTGTCTCTTTTTTTTTTTTTTTTTTTTTTTATTTATTGGTCTGAAAGCCATTTCAAAGGTATAATAATATATTTGGTGTAATTTAATTGGTGCAACATTATTTTACAGCTCCGGCCAAAATTGTTTGGTGTTATTTTTTTGGTTCCTTGTTTTTTTTTCTCCCAATCCTTGGTTGGTTTGAGCTCTGCGAGGCACACAGGGGAAAACGCTGGATAATCGCCCGAAGTGTTTGTATTTTTAATCTGATACTGTTTTTTATTAAATAAAAGGAAATTAATGTAACTGTGAAGAGTCTCTCTCTCCCTTTCCCTTTTCTTTTCCACTGTACATCAGCGTAAGCCGAGGCCAAATGGTAATGAACTTGTCATGCAGAAATACAGCAGCATCTCAGCACATTGTACCATGTTGTTTATGCAAAGCTTCTTGGCTCGTTTGTGCATTTGAATATACTGTGGGTGGCCTCAGAGACTCCTGTGCTACGAAGGGTTTGGCACTGCAGAACGCTCAGAGCTTTCAGCCATAGAAGTGTTTGGTGGAAAAGGGTAGCTGACTGGGCTTTTTCTGCTGGAGAAGAACGAGGTTTGTGGGCTAGGTGTGCTACAGGTGAGACAGAGCAGGCTAGCTGACCCTGCATGGCGCAACTCATCTCTAGCCTGGGGATAGATGGTCACAGTCCTTTCCCCTCTCTGGAAGGGAGAGGGGCAGTTTATTGACGATGTTCCTGTTGGTGTAAATTAGGCGTTATTTGGGCAAAGACGACTGGTGGCTGCTGTCAAACATGGGATGATGGCAGTCAGATGGCTCAGAGCAGCCAGCATAATCAGCTGGTGAGAGGGAAAAAGGGAGTCGGTTTTCATTTTTTTTGGAGTCCCCTTGATAACCAGAAGGCTTTAGATTGTTTTTCTTGGCAAACGGGTGGGCATCATAAGGGAAACTGGGTGTTAGGTATGCTGTGTGTGCTGGGGACTTGTTAAAGTAAATGGTTGGCAATGTCCTAACGTTGGCTCTGAGCAAGACACCATTAAACTTCACCCTTGATGCAGCCAGCCAAGATACCTGTGGTGTATATTCTGCTTTTCAAATTACAGGCGGTTTGGATTAGGATCCAAGGTTTGGGTATCATGCAAAAAAAGGCTTTCATTTTTCTAATTAATTTTCTCTCTCTTGAGCTTTTTAAAGCAAGAAGCCATGGCCGTAGGTGCTAGATTTGTTCATGACAACCATTTTTAAACTAGTGGGAATAAAGGGGAAAAGCCAACCATGCAGAAAGGCAAACAGCCATTAATACATTACAAAGGGAATGAGTAGCTGCTGTATGTTAATTGAGTTGGAAATTGTAAGGTTTATATTCAAAGTCAGCACACGTGTTCTTGTACCTGAGGTGAATGAGGTCTAACTGTGTGGGTGCTGGAAAATGTAATGCAAGCCTCTTCTGTAATAGCAATTATGAAACAACATTTCTTTTCTTTTTAACACACTAGGAAAAAAGCAAAGCTGAGGGCAAACCATTTGTTTTGGTTTAAAAATAATGACTTTTAGGAAGAAAGTTCTGGATGGTTGGGTATGGCACGTGTATGTGGCAAGCACTAAGTAATTACATACGTGTTTGCACAGCTCTGAGAGTGCACGCTTGTGAGGTGGGGAGGAGAGTGTCTCGTTTTCCCGTTTATTAAAGGAGATAAGTGTGCAGTGGTATGCCTCAGTTGAAGTTACATGGTAAGTCTGTAGCCAGACCTGGTCTTCTTTCCAGTTTTTTCCATGGGGATTCCAGTGTTTCTCAGGAACTGTTGAATTTTTATGGATCAGGCAAGGCAGGAGCAAGGAAGCAAGACAGGAGCCTGGGGAGCTACACAGTTGAGTGGCAGAAGCAGTAGTGGTTTTTCTTATAGAGCCACAAACAGTCTTGTCCATTATAACCCTTTCTTTACCTCTCAAAGTTGCTGATTTCTGATTTCTATGTATGTGTGCTGTGTGATAATATCAGGAATCCCTCTCACTTATATTCCTGAAGTCCAGGGGCCAGCTGACATGGCAGCACTGCCTGATGCTGAGTGGTACTTCCATATATGAGTAAAGCACTTGGAGGCCAGCACAAAAACTTGTAGGCTCCTTGAAGATTGCCAGCCCCAAGTCATCGGTGGAGAGGGAGAGAACTTGTGCTGATACAGCATGAGGCGGGTGTTTTCCAGTGCTGTCACCACCTCAGAGCTGATGCCCACAGCCAGCCCCTAGTGCTGGCTTGAGAAGCCAAATTCAGAGCGAAGGGATTCAGCACAATTTCTAGCCACAGAAGTTTGCGTTTGATTTGTGTGTCTCTTCTTGCAGAAGGGACTGGTCTCCATTTGGAGACTTCAGGGACTGGGAAAGCAAGGTGCTAAATTGAGGTGAAGAAACGGCATTTTTAGTCACTGCAGACAAATCTATTTACAGATAAATTTGCTACTGACTCCATCAGGATGAGTAGTAATAAACTTCGCAACACCAGAGCCTCAGTTATAGCTACAGGGTAAGTCATAAGCAGTTCAACGAAGGGAGAAGTCCAATACTCGTGTAAATTCAGTGTATATGATAAGCTTATCAGCTCAGTTAAGCATTTATTTCTGAGATTCAAATCTCGTTTTAATGAGATGCTTCTGGAGACTAATCAGCAGAAATGCTTTTGTTGAGCCAAGAGAAACTCCGGTGTTTGCTAGCATCCGTCCAGGTTCTCCAGTACCTGTCCCAGGTTTCTGGTTTAGGGTTTCAACTGGAAGTTTTACCATGGAAGAGAACAAGTCATGTTTCCCCTGGATTAATGGGGTTTAGTGTTCAACTAAGGCACTTTTATTATTATTATTGTCTGGAGGAGCTGTCTTTTCCTCCTTGCCAAACCAAGACATCTTTCTCATAAAAGGCTGAGTAATTTGGCTGGAGAAGCAACTTTTTTGGATAGATGATCTGAGCATTTTCTTTCTGGCCATCTCTCTCTAGCCCTTACTCCCTGCTCCATATTTCCTGGAATTTCATCGGTGCAGAAAACCCTTTGATTCGCCTATCATTTGGCTCTACAGAACCCTACACTTTTAAGGACATTATATGTATTTGCACTGGTGTTTAGTTGTTCCTTGGAAAAGCATTTTACAAGAGAATTTTATGCGTCACCAGAAGGCTCCTCAACCTGATTCATGCGCTGGGTTTAGAGCTCACACTGAGAAGCAGCGCACCAGGCCCAGGGCCAGGGAGGGATTAGGTAGGTGACTGCCATCAAAATAAGGAAATGAGCCCTGTTGGCCATAGGTGTGCTTTCTCACAATGGGCACCCAGCGCTGAAGCCTTTGCTGTCAGAGCCCGCGTGGAAATGTTGGCATCAACCTACCTTGAAGTTCTATTCTTGGCCTTCCCCTTTAATTTTATCTTTTTTTATTTAACACGAATTAACGTCCTTCAGTCTCTCATGTGGTCTAAATCTTGTGTGCTGTCCTATTTTAGTTTTGTCCTGTAGACTGCATAATACCCTGTTGGGACAGTGGGTTGAACTGTGCTTTTGCAGCGCTAACCCTGGCTGCGGCATTGCCTCTGCTTTGGAAGCTGAAAGCACAGTCTAGTTCTCCAGCTATGGTGCTCTTGCAGCATCTTCCTGGACGCAGAAACTGTGGATAGGACCTTGAGCTAATAGCTCTCTCTGAAAGACACACCATGCTGAGGAACAATTACAAAGCTGGGCTGCCAGGATGAATGGGTTAAACCAACTGAATATAAATCCCTGGAAGCTGGTGATGAGATTGTACCCTACCTAGCAGGAATCCACTTAGAAAACTCTGCTTCTTTCATAGGCTGGGGAGATACTATTGCGCTCAGAAATGCAAGCAAGGAACAGCTGCAGAAGAACTGGCTGAAAAGCCAGGCAGGAGCAAGAGTTTGTCTTGTGGCTCTGCAGTATACAGAGTTTATTAACAGAGCGCTCCAAATTTCAGCCTCAGATAATGGGACAAGACATACTTTAAATAGAACCAGAGGGAAAACAAATTCGAAACAGATGTTGGAAATATGTAAATATATGTTTATATTTACATATAAAGCCCTAGCTGCCTGCCAGGCGACTTTGCTAGGACCAGAGAGTGTCATCATCCCAGCTGCACTGGGAATTATCAGAAATATTTCTTTAAATGTTCCTTCAAACTCTGTTGTTCTCTTCAGCTGCACGTCCCAGGGCTTGACAGTTTAATCGGATGATTTCTTGAGATGAGGGATCTGCTGCCTGAGAAGAGAGATTTGCTAAATTCCCATACAACTCAGCGCCACAAGGAATGTTTGGTCAGGTCCATTCCTTAGAAACCCCAAGGTAGTTAATCCCCTTGTGCTCCCAGGAAAAAATGGTGTCAGAGTGGAAAGAGGCAATGGGCAACAGTCAAGTACTACATCCCCAGATAGGGCAAACTAATGCTGACGCAACCTGGACAAGCATCCAGCCTTGCAAGAAGAAATTAATACCATTGTGGAATTCTGGTTGGATTCAGTGGGAATGGTTTCCGATCCCACATGCTCATCATTGATTTCCTTGTATGAAGAGTTCTGGATTTTCACAAGTGGTTTTGGAAATACCTGTTTCTGAGAAGCCAGTTTGAGCTGCCTACACGTGAATATTTGGAACTGATTGATAGCCACTTTCAGAGCTGATGAGCAGTTTTGGAGCTGATGAGCACTTTCTGCTCCCTGTGTCCTCAGCTTGACCCGTGGGCACTTGGTGCTTACAAGCATAAGGCTTACTGGACCCCGGGCTGGACACTTCAAAATGGAGATACTCAAGCCAGTAAGTCTGAAATCCTTAGCCTCCTCTTAGCTGGTGGGAGCCTTTCAAATCTTCGACACAGTGGGGTGTTGTATGAGTTAAGTCCTTGCTTCCAAGATTTTGGGCTAATTGCACAACTCTTCAGCTGAAACAGGATTTAACATTAGTGGTGTTTTTTTAGGAAATCAAGATGTTTTAATTTCTTGGGATTAGATGATTTGGGATAGTGTTTAGAGGACAGGGAGCCTCAGTGCTTTGCAAACAAGACACTTGCAAAGCTCCCAGCAACCCAGAGCTTGTGTATAGTTCAAGAAATCTTCAGTTTCCTTAGGGAAGTGAAGTAGTGCCTGTTGGTCAAGTTTCTAATGTGGTCTTAACCCAGTGTATCCCACCACACTGGTGGCAATAGCATGCAGATCAATCCGTATTTGGGTGGACACGGAAACTGCCCTCCTTTGACATTAATAGAGAAGGCACAAACAGCCCAAATGGGTAGTACCTGAACAAATTCACCTGGTCCATGAAGAAATAGCTTCATACTTTACCAGAGCCAAAATGCTATTTTCTGAAAAGTTCCAAATGAAGGCCTGATCTGGCAATGGCTTAGGTAGGTAACTCTGGCAGAAAGAAAACTACTGAAGATTACAGAAAGTGAAGCAGAGTATGAGCTACATTTCCTCTGTGAAAGAGGGGTCAGAGCCCATAGTGTGCTTGAATGGAGCTGTCAGGGACAGCCTTTGTTCTGCCATGCAAAGAAAGGGAGATTTGCATATTTTCCCCTCTGACATAAGCACGCCCCCCAACACCTGCAAAATCACTTGCTACAGAGGCCGCCTCTAAAAACACTCCCAAAAAATGCATGTGTTGTGAGAGAACCTGATTGCTTCAGACAGCAGAAAAGCTATTTTTGTCAACACACTCACTAAACCTTAATTAAAACTATAGCCCTTGACCACGAAGTTGTCTGGCTTTTCATTTGGTGAAGCTGGTACTGCTGAGACAGGAATTCCAGCATCTAGTTTATGTGTCTTCCCCCCCTTAAACCATTTCTTCTGAAGCAGCCCTGGTCAAAAGCTGAAACAAGGTCCTCCTATTATAGAAACAATGCTCAAGTCAGTCTGAGAAATGAAACAAAATTTGCATGACTTATGACAAGTTTGTCCACACTGCCTGCATTGAACATTGCATATCTAGTGGCGTATTTCCAGAACTACTGTGAGGCCATACTAACTTCTCACTGGTAGGAAATGTGTTGGAAGCATCAGAAGGCTCTAGATTAATTTAGTCCTCTGCCCTGGTGTATATACTCCTCATTCCTGGTAAACACTCCAAACAAACATTTAGCTGGCTGCTTTCTGGAAGGACAGTCAAAGCCTCAGAGCTGCTACAATTAGCCTTATCCACTGCAAATTTCAAAAGAGAGATTTGATCTTTCACCACAAAAATATCCACACTCTCTTTCACATGCATGTGAATAGAAAGCCTTTGTTCTGATCAAGCCAAGAAGAAATAAACTGTTGTTGGAAGGTCATTTCTGCTTGCTTTGAGGGAAGAATTGCAAAAAATAAGCAAATGTTGTCTTCTTACCAGTAATTACAGACATTGTCTTTCAGCAGAACAGGTAAGTTTTTGTTAGACAGATGAGTTCTTGTGTTGGACTAATTCAATGTAGGTTCATGCTAGGGGTTTATAAAAGTTCTAGGTGCCACAGTTCCTGAGTGTCCCACTTGGGACACCCTAGCAAAGTTTGGGGTTTAGAGAATGGATGGTTCTTATGAGGAGACAGCAAATGTAAGCACTCGATCTGCCTTGCAGATTTTGGTGGTTGCTTCTTTGACTTTGTCAGCATTCAGGAAATGATGAGTCCAACTTGCTATGAGCATAGCAAAGACTTCCAGTCATCTCTTCTGTGCTGTTATTTGGAGGGTTTGCCTGGATTCCATACTCCACCTTCATAAGTCTACCACCAGGTTGGCAGCAACCACATTTAAGTCCATCTTCTGGCAAACCACCACCACTTTTATATGAAGAAGAGCTTTGCTACAACTAATAAATTCATTTTAAAGGCAGGGTGGGAAAGGGCATGTAGGACATTTCAAATATAACTCTGCCAGGATTTCCTGTAGTTTAGTCTTTTTATGAAATCTTCCCCCTTATCTCTCTCATATAAGGCCTGATTCAGTAAATTGCTCCTGTAAATAACTTTCACATGTTTAAAGGTAGGCCTGCCCATTCCTTGCTGACTCAGGGGTATGGCTTCCTATCTGACAGGGGAATGCTATCCAGGAAAATCCCCAAAGGTCAGTTTTCAGTATTACTTTTTGACATGAACAAAGAGAGGCTGGCAAAAACTCTTCAGCAGTGGTTTTCCAGAAAAAAACCCCAAACAACTAAGGAATATTATATATCTGTCTTTCAGCAAATCTGAAGCTTTGGTACAAACCACAGCTTGCCTGGCTATGTCCTGTTTTCTTCTATTTTGAGTATTTGTTTCTGCAGATAAATGGCTCACAGTAGTCCATCATACAAATGGTCATTAACAAATCAAAGCTGAGATTTTCAGAAATATTCAGCGTAAGCCTAGTTCTGTTCTTGCTCAAGTTACTGGCAAAGCCCCAGGGATTTTTATGTTGTTTTTTTATTTCTGATAGTCCCTCAAAACCCTATCCTATGCCTTTGCCCCAGAAGAAAATTTTCCCATTTCTGGTAGGATCATTATAGGAGTTATTGCATAAGGAATGAACACTTTGGCACGATTATAATGGCAGCCCTGATCTTCTTTTATATAATTATAAAATCAGAAGGAATTCAATCAGCAAGCTTAGTGAGAAAAGCTGCAGAGGTTGTTCCAGTACATCCAGTGTTCCTGTCAGTTTTTAGTTTTGTAGCCCATAAAATCTTCCCTGCTGTAGTGGACAGGTCATCCTCACCTACATCTAAAGCGAATGGGTCTTATATCCAGATTTTTCTTTCCCAAATGGCACAGGTAATCTCCTTAGGCTATGGTTTAAACTTCTTTAAACTCCAACAAAAATAATAAAGATGACCTTTAACCTGCTTGATTTCTTTTTAAGTGCCAAAGTAAAGTAAAGTAAACAGTCTTTGAAGGAAAGAGGCAAAGCCAGAGCTCAAAGCAAATGGATATTGCAGGGCCTCTCTCCTCAGTTCTTTCCATCCTGACTTTCCTTGTCACCCCTTGAGCCATGGAGCAAGTCCCATCCCAGGCACAAGCTGGGAATGTCAGCAGCAGCCTCCAACAGGAGCCCAGATCATCTTGCTCCAAAAATGCCATCATGCCCAGGAAACCCCACAGATCCCTGATGCGTTGTCCCTCCTGAATATCCTCTGCTCCTCACACACCCTGAGCTGAATGACTTTGGGGCTCACTGCTGCCCATTGCTAATCGAGGGCTAGGGCAACAGGACCACATGTTTTCCTCCTTTTTTTCCAAGCTAATTTGATTTGTGGGTTTGCAAAGGCAACAGCAGAGACTGATTCTTAGCTGGACATCACGTCCCACGGTTCATTGTCACTGGCTCCCCTAATCTGTACCTTCTGCTGGGGCAGGCAATTTATTTTCAAAGTAGATAATACCCAAGTACAGGAAGGAAGGAGGGGCTGGGAGGGACAAAGCAGCGGGTTTCTGCACTGGGAATCCCCGTTAGGCTATATGAAGATTACCTTGTTTGCTGAGCAACAGAGCAAGAATGGAGAGTCACACTGGGACAACTCAGATCTGCAATAACCTGCCGAGCTAGCAGCTCAGAGTAAACATTACTGAGCAACAACTAAAAACATCGGTGTTATCAGCGTTGTTCCCAGACTGAAAGTCAAAAACACAGCACTGCACCAGCTACTAAGAAGGAGAAAAAATGACTGCTGTAGCTGAACCCAGGACAGGAAGCCAGCTTGCCTGCATCCAGATGCATTTCTTTGGGTCAAGCATCTGCTCCTGGCTGCTCATGCAGCTTTCTCCTTATTCATAAAAATGAGTAAAGTTATAATATCATTTTTATTAAAAAAAGATGAACTAAGGAATAAAACTGTAGGCTGCATATTCTGTGTGCCCCCCCGTACTTCTTGATCCTTGCTGTCTGTGTGAAGCACATTGCAGGTTGTGAACTCGTGAGGGTACAATAGCATGTACACAGCTATGCAATTTTTATGTACATTTATACCACAGTCCTTAACTGAGCACAGCTCTGACTGATGTCATGATTACTCACACCAGATGTCTCATGGTGGCGTTCAGGCTTCTGTTCCACTTTCATGACGACTATGGGGAGTGGTATTGGGCAGATCTTGCAGAAGAAGTGCCATCGTCAGGAAAAGAAATGAAAATCAGCTAGGATTTTGCTTCTGTCAGTGGGTGAAATCTGCTGTTCAGGACATTTTGAGCTATTGTAATAACAAAAGCAGCTCCCTCTCTTTTAATTTTCATTTGCTTGGACTCAGATTGTTCTCTCAACTTTTCCACGCTTGTATTCCTTATGAACTTCTTGTGAGCTAAACCAGAGGAACAGGAGACCTGCACAGCACGATTACTGCCTAAGTGATTTTGGGTACAGACACATTCTCTTAGGAGAAGTTGTGAAAACAGTTTAAGCTGCTGGAAAAAAGAGACTTTTTTTTTTATTTTCCAGCTTCCCTTCAAATTGTAATTAAAGCATTTTGTCTAAATTCCAAAATGTAAAAAACTTCAGGAGCCACACTGATCACTCGTTCTGCAGCTGTATTTAGGGGAGACTTGGGAATCTGTGAATAAGAGGCCTGGGGAACAAAGACTTCTGCCCTCAGGAAGAATATTAATATTGAAGGAGGCCTATACTTGAGCATGCTTTTACCCCTGCTCCAGGGGATTTTCTTGCAGTGGGGATTTTCCTGCTTCAGTTGTTACTTTTCCTGAAGGCATTTTGACTAGTCAGATTCCTCTTCACACTTTTTGTCATAGCTATGGTATTTGAAGGACACAAAGTGAAAATCTAAGTATCTGTACACATACAACGAAGGATGAAGCTGTTAGTATATGCTGAAGGGCAAACAAAGGATTATCTTCTAATCTGCCCCTTTTGCTAAACAGAAGTTACAGAGATTTACCAGACATGACTTGCATCTGTTTAAATTACAGCTTATCGTTTAGAAAATAACCAACCTTGGTACAAGCATTCCAGTGGATGAAGAATCAATTGCATTCCTTAGGAAATTGTTTCAGTCATTTATTACTAATACATGAAACTGAGATTTTCAGAGTCACCTTGAGAACTGAGCAGCCCAAATCCTGAAGGCAGTTCATCTTTAAAATCTCCATATGGATGAATTTCTTCAGCATTTCAATAGGCTCCCTCTGGAACATGTCTGAAATGGAAAATGTTATTAAGTCCCTGACGTCTTTTGATCACAATGAGAAATTTAAAAATGGTTGGAGAATATGAATACTCAGTGCATGTCCACTGTGTGCACTTAGCCCCCTGCCCCTTTCTCCCAAAAGATCTGGCTATATACTAAATAATGACTGAATGAGTAAATAGATATTGCCTGTGGCCAGAGTCAATAGGTGTGCAAAACATTTCTCTGGTTAAGCTTCCATCTATTCCTGTGGGATGCGTATGCTGGGAAATACTCCCCTCTTATTTACACAGATCTGAAAAATGGAGTTTTGGCATCCTGTAGCCAATGTTCAGAGAGTGAGTGCTGGCACTTTGGATGGCACTTTGGAGCACTTTCTTCCCTCATGCCAAACAAAAACCAGTCCTGGATAATATTTTCTAAACTGTTTTTGAAAACCATCATTTTTCCCCATCAGTTAACAAATTTTCCTGACAGGTAAATTAATCTTCCAGGAGTGTTCTACTGTTGCCAGTCTACCCATCAAATGTGCACAAAATTCCTAATTAATCTCTTACAGCAATTAGCTTTGAAAATACTGCACAGGGGTTGAAATCTGTAAGCATTAATTGATACAAATATTCAAAGAAAACCCTAAATTATTCGACAGAGAAGCTATTACAAAGAGCAGAAAGTTAACCTAGAATAGAAACCATCCCCGATCTACTGTCTGATTTTCTGATGTCTCTTCCTACTGGTATCAGTGATAGCGTGTGAAAAACAACCACAAAATATGTAGCTTCATCATACCAAAAAGACACGTAAGTAGGAGAAGGGAACTGGATTTCAAGAAAGCAAGCTGGATTTATGGAGGAAGATTAAAAAAGCTAATTATGTTTAACTTGGCTGACAGACAGCTAAAAAGGGGATATGATAACTGCCTACAAATATTTGAAAGATGCAAAATACACCAAGGAAAGAGGAAAACAGTTTAAGACGAAGTCTAGTAAGGGAAAATTTAGGCTGGGTAGAATGCTAACAATGAGACCTGTCAGACTGCAGGAAAGTTTCCCGAGGGAATTAGTCAACACCTCATTAAAAATACTTTGGACAATGTGCGCCAAGGGGGATTGCGTGGAATAATCCTTAAGAGAGCGAGCCAAGGACCCGGGAGCTTCAGAGGACACATTCTGCTTTAGTAGCAGTGGTGTTGTCAATAGAATATGATTGTGAAGGTTTTCCCAACAATGTTTTTGAAGCAGGAGGTGTTTATTTCCACCCTGACAAACAGGAGGTGGAGGGAAGCTCTTTTTGAGGGAAATTACTCTTTCCATGGAAAATCTGAAACATCAAAGGAAAGTCAGTGTATTTGGAACTGGAGCTGCGCAATACACCAAAACGGTGCCACTCCGACCTTCCCCTTCCCCAGGGAAGTTTTGGTGTGGGTTGAAGTGCCAGGGAATTGGAGGCAATCTGGGGTTTGGATCATGTGTGAAGCTCCTGTTCAACGTGAGCTCTGTGGTAGGCTTGCACTTGAGCAGCAATCCTGGGTCAAAAGCCAACCTGCCTCGCATCTGTGGGGTTTTTAACCTAGACCAGCTAATTTGATTTTGTCAGCCCAGCTCCAGAGCACATTATTTTTTTGCAGTCTAGACCTACCTTCACTATTAGGGGGTGCAGTTTCTCTGCCAGAAATACCAGCCTATATTTTTCCCTGGGACTGGCTCCTCTGCATGATCTATCACAACTGACACTTAACATAGCTGAAGTAGAGCAACTGTGAATCTACTTAGAGTCAGTCTTAGAAAAGTCAGTGGAAACAGCTGATCCCTTAAAATGAGAAGGGAACCAGTGTTTTGCTTCACGTTTATGCCGATGTAACTCTTTTGCCTCATACTAGGATAAACTGAAGCTAGGCAGCCGTGAATCAGACCTAATATATTTAGTACTTGTATACTAAATTTATGAGGCACTCAGTGACATTTGCCTTATGTATAATGGTAGCACTCCCAGCAGGATGATCTAATCATTCATGAGGAATTACAGTACAATGTTGGAGTTTATTTAATGCTTAATGTTCACAACAACCTCCAGCATTGATTTTAATCTGGTTACTGCACACATTGTGAAACAGATCTCTGCGGAGCAGCCCCAGCAGCAGAAGAAATCAACCACATCCCGTGCAGAGTGGCATATATCAGCAATACAAGGTTGCACTGTTTTTCTGACAAGCAAAGGAAGCAGAGTTGATTCACACACCAGAATGATTCCTCTCACCAAGACACTTAGGAATGCATCAAAGGAAACCAGGCTTTCTCTTCAGGCTTCCTCTGAGCAAGGGGCTTACTGTAAATCTGAGACTAAAAGAATAGTATTTTTAAAAAATGGTGCCCTTGACAAAAGGAGCAGGAAAACCTGTGGAAATTTGGATCCAGCAGAATGGACATGAAAGAAGTGCACGCCAAGGTGTGGATTTTTCAATAGGTACTTGGAGTGGCACATTTTTCTTCTTCTAACATTGTATTCCCTTCAGAAAGGAGACTCAGGCCAAAAAATGTTCTCCACCTCCAGGAGATACAGTGTCCTTTAAAAAGAATCAAGAATGGGAAAAAATAGAAGAAAGAGGATGTTCTTCCAAGTTGGTTACTCCAATGCTGAGGAAAAGGTTTCGAATCAGTGAATGAGCTTTTCATAACCAAAATCCCCTTCTGAGGTCCCTGCAGTTTGGAGCTGGAACATGCTTGGTTCATGTTGCCTTTGAGCCATTTTAACAGCAAATATTTCCTGAGCAGGAAGGGCAAATTGTCCTGCTGGTGGGATTCAGTCACAAGGTTTTAGGGAAATAACATTAATATTCACAGCTGTTGTGTTAGTGCCACAGAGAAGCAGCAGCTCTGGGAGGATGACTGGTTTGTGTCCTGTCCAGCCTTCATCCGAGGCTGGCAAGCTCATTTTGCTAATTTTCCCCTGGAGACATCACTGCTTTATCCCTTCAATGATTTCTTGAGCTACTTGCTTAAAAGAAGCATTTACATGCATCTGTTTGTGTGATTGATTCTTACGACTTGTCGCCCAGCAGCCGCTTAAATATTACATTAAAAAAACAGCATAAAAATTTTCTTCATGGTAAGTTAAAGTGACATCAGGGAGGTTCTCACATTTAACAGTCCTCCTGTGACCACATGTGACAACGTGGTGAGGAACAGGACCCATCCAACTTGTTTGCCTTGGGCTGTCAGAGAAACAAATGACCGTATACTTTTCCTAAAGAAGCTTATAACATCATTTCGGATGTCATGGGGCAACAGCCAAGGCGCATATATTCTCCAAATGAAAACACATCGCCTGTGTCTGAGCACTACTGACACAGATCCTGCTTTCTGGCTAGGAGGAGAAGCAACCGCACCGCATCTCCCACAGCTGTGGAAACATCTGGCAGAGCATAACAGCCTCATGGGGCTCCTCATCTCAGGTGCCCCACGCTTGCAGTACAGTCTCCCTGCTGCCCCTCACATGCTGCTTTGCTCAGTGAAACAACCCTCAGCATGCCTCTTGTAGGCAGGGTTCCCTGTGTGCCCCGACCGAGGATGCTATGGGGCAGGGACATGAGCCCTTGGGCTGGCATGAGGTGGTAAGTGTCTGCCGTGAGCAAGAATACAAATTGCAGCTATGTCCTGGGCTGCCCCGTGGAGAAATAGGGTCATCCAAGAGTGAGACAGGCCAGGGGGTGATGTTAGTCATAACAAGAAGCTCAAGAAATTAGAGAGGGTCAAGCTGTAACCCTGTGTCCTTGAGTCTTGGGGTAACTCTGATGAAGTTCATGGTACAGGACATTATTTGGTACCTTTGGGCTTCTCCCCCTGGAAGACTTGGGGGGCTTGATCTCGCAGCAGCTGTGGGGCTGAGGAGGGACACCCCTGCCAGCCTGGCAGCTAGTGCTAATTATCAGTTACTCCACAGACACTTTGCACTGCTCCTGCAACTGCAAGCCCGCACTGGTGTGTGTAAGCTGCTGAGGAACAGCGCTACAGCACTATTATTGGGTAACATGTCTGGTTACTTTATAGACCCAGTTAACAAGGAGCGGGGGGAGAATTCCTACATTGTGCAAAGGACTCTTTTCTGCCCCCACTCTGTTGTTTGGACCTTTGCCACTGTTTAAATTTAAGCAGATTTGCTATCCCAACATCTGCAGTTTGATTATTTGACTATTGCCTGGCTCTGGCTCAAACCACAGCAGAATACACTAGTCTGTGATTTACAGCCTGGGCTGTGATTATAATAGTTTTATTTTCGTTGGACCCCTATTTACAAGCTCATTTGTATTAGTGCACAGTGTTATAATAACAATGGTAGAATTATTAAGTCTCGCAGAAACAATCGCACATAGTAAATGGCTGCAGCTCACAGAGCGCTGCTTAAGTGCTCTAGCAGCCCGGCGATGTCTGTAACACAGGGGTTTCCATTTTAATAGCAAGGTAGTGGTGGGGAGCGAGAAGAGGGGGAAGGAGAAACGTGGTTATTATTCATTCTTTCCTAAGTAAATAGAAAGGACGTGTGTTTCCTGGATTAGCAACTGAAAACAAATGCTGAGAGGGGAAAGCGCTGGTGTTTCCCTCACCAAGGTTAAATAAGGTACTCTGCCGCAGCGCTGATGGCTGCCGGCTGCTCGGAGCTGCACCACGCGCCATGCCAAATGCCACGGCTGGTGTGCCGAGGGGTACCCGCAGCCACGGGGAGGGCTGTGGGTAGCCCCAGGAGCCCACAGCCTCCCGCAGTAGAAGTGCCTGGGACACACGGGTCTTGCCAAGGAGTCTGATGGCTGAGAGCCTCCCTGCAAGCGCTGCCTCGGCTTGGTGTGAGCCATCATCAGGGTGTCCTACCCACATGCAGGGCTGAGCCGCTGCTCCACAGGCATCTTGGGGTTTGCCTTGGGCGCCCTGTCTCATCAAGCCCTCCCTTTATCAACAACAGAAAGAGTACTCAGGGCTTTACCTAACACACCAGGGATGCTGATCAGCAGGACCCACAGCACGTCCTTGGTTGCCTATGGCTGGAGTACGTACACAAGCTCCCACCGGAGACTTGCGCGTGTCCAGCATTTCTGCACATTAAGATCCTTCAAGTGACTTATTCCCCCAGGGGGTCAGTGGAAGAGCTGGACCGATCATAGAATCATAGAATGGTTAGGGTTGGAAAGGACCTTAGGATCATCTAGTTCCAACCCCCCTGCCATGATGGAGGGGAAGCTCGGCTTCAGACCTCGTGGCTCTCCTGCTCTTCCTGAAGGGTGCAGGCAAAGGACAGCTTGTCTCCTCTGTGGAAACACTGCCTGAGGACTTCTACCTCCTGCCCCACCAATGGCCAAAACATGAGTAGTAAGAAATGCTGGTTCTCTAGGTTCAGAAAGGAAAAACACATCCAAACTAGAGCTTAACTTACTGCCCAGAAATATAGAAGTCACAGCCCAGGCTGCTCCCATACTCGAGCAGTTGATTTTAGGCTGCATTTTTGCTCTGTTTTCATAAGCCAGAATGCATGCTGTTTGGGTTACCATGAGGAACTAACCCCACCTGTGGCAGGTGAGGCTACCACTGGAAGTAGCCAAGGGGAAAACTTAGGTTCTGTGAATTTGAACACTGGGCATGGTTGCTCTGCTTTGAGCCTAAGGAGAGCTTCTGGAGTTTGGTTGGGTTCTTAAAATATGAAAAGCTGACTGCTAGAGAGGTAACATTTCATGAGGGGAAAACAAATGGAGATATAAAGCATATCTATGCAAAAAATTATTGTTTAGAAATTCTCCTCACCTCCTCAAACTATTTTCATGGAAATAGTAGTTCTATACCTTCTTCATGCAGAAAGCTCTGTGTTTCCTCTCATCATCTAAAGTTTTAGGCCTCCTTTTTACCTCTATGTAACAAATATACAAATATGACTCACACAAGTTAAGTCACAGTCTAGTGTGAACAAAAATATGAAACCCCCATGCACACAGCTAGTAAGGAATATGAACAAGGGAGTGAAGCTGAACTTATTTCAGCTCCTTATTGTCAAGATGCCTCTGAACAAATATGGCTTAGTTAAGACCCCTGGAACTGCGGCCATAATATTGCATGGGTATTTGCTAGTGAATGTAATAACTTGGCTAACTTACATTATATATTAGTGTAATAGACGGAGATCTTCACCTGTTTCAGAGGCTCCATAATCAAGTTGAAAAATCAAAAGAACAGGGGGATCGAGAGGTGTTATCATTCTTTGTGAAGAAGGTGAGGCAGGGAAACAGCCCTGGAAACTCACAGGGCTTTATTCCCCTCCCCAGTGGGACTCCCTCAGCCATCACCTGAGGCTGCAGATGAAGAGCAGATGAACTGAATCATCCTCTCTCCTTTCTCTATGGAAGGAACATAGGGCAGCAAAACACTTCATGTGCGTGTTTCAGATAAATTACTCGAGGTGCCTGAGATTAAAACAGTTCAGGATACTCTAGCTGAGATGACTGGTATACTATAGGGTGTCCTTGATGCCTGTCCTGTGCTTTGCTACCCTTCCTCTTACAGATGTTGTCTGGTACTCCTGATCAGCTCTGCTCAAGGATAATACCCTTCAAAACTAAGAGAAGAGGCAGAATTTCTCTTCCTCTGGCTGACCTCTGTCTGTACGCCTCTCTGTTTAAAAGCTGCTGGTTTCCTGGGTGTTTTGGTCTTTTCCAAAAGAACCTTCTTACAAGAATTCTGTATAGTGAGAGTTTTCAGAGCTTTCTGCAGTCCCTTTGTACTAATTGATTACCCAGTGCATTAGCATCACCAAAGCTAGATTAATCTTCTTTTCATTTTACTGCTGAGATCAATGTCTCTGTCAACATAGTTTATTGAATCTGGTACAGTTTTACCGCTTGCCTTTACCTCCTCTAGGATAGCTTTTCTCTTAAGTATGTCCTGACAAAGGATCCCTCTTTAAAACTCTCTCTGGCCAAGCTGCGGGGTGGAATTGCTCTCCTGTGGGGCACAATCCAGTGCCAAAATCCCTCCTGCTTCATCACAGTAGCCAGATATCCCAGCAGCTGGCATGTCACCCTACAGCTTTAGGAATCAATATATGCCTTTTTGCCAGGGTAAAATTAGGATGGACTCCTCTGCTAAAGGGAAGGACTAGTGGGAGATACTTTCACTCATAGGCTGTGCATCCTGAGCTCTTCTCATGGCTGTAATACAACAGTTCTGCAATACAGGTCTTGTTTTCTGGTGGAGCCAAACATTTTCCTTGTATTTTTAGGTGACATTGAAAAATCAGGCTGAGAAGTAATTCCTATTTAATTATCCAGCCTTATAAAAAAGACTGCAAAGAAGAGGACACTTAGGTGGTCTTGCCTGAGCTCATCTATTTCATGCCACAATAGTCTGGGAAAAGCAATCTTTCTGCTTGTTTATATGGATGGCACACACAGCAAAGGGTCATTCAGCATTAAGTCTGCTTCTGCTGAAGCTGGTGGTAAATTGCCACTGACTTTGGTGGCAGATGGACATGATCTCTTTTGGTTTGGGTTTGTACTCTTTTCTCTTTGCTTCTCTATGGATCAGTCCCTGTAAACATTCTGTCCATCACCTGCTTCCACCATCTTCAAGGATATATTTAAGTGAATGAAGATTATTTGCTCATATGTGGCTTGCAAGACTAGAGCCAAAGAAGCACAAATCTTGCCTAAGAGGGCTGAAACGGAGCTTACTTTACTCATCTGCTTCTGTCACATGCAATGAACCCAACTCGTAACCCTGCTCCAGCTTCAGTGTTGTGCTAAATCCTTTGCAGCACAGCACTTCCCAAAAGAGCTGGGAATCCCTACATATGCAGGGAAAATCAAACAAACAGATTGGAGAATTTAATTGTAGAGTTCCCACACACAGCTCTGCATTTAAAATGAGTATAAACAAATAGATCTGGCAAGCTGGGCTTCTTAGAAAGGACAATGGCAATGCAAACCAGAGAAAAATCAGTTTGCATTTATGATGTTCTAATCAATTATACTTTCATTAGACAAAGTACTTAAGTAGATCTTATGCTTCAGTGAAGTTGAAGGGACTTAAGTATTTGCTTAAAATTCTGCAAGTGCTTAAAAATTTTGCCAAACAAGGGTGCAAGTCGTCAAAGTGCTTGGGCTGAGTGTAAACTGAAGTGTTTTGCTGAATCATATCCATGGTGTCACAGAGCCCCAAAGTGAGCTCAGACGCTTCAGCTGAGATGAGGGGTAAAGCCAAACAGCATAACAGGAAACTCTCAGGATTTTCCAGAGTCTAGTGCATAATTAGATTAAATGTGCAATCCCATTTTGGGATTACGAATGCATTCGTGTCTTTTTAGCTTATTAAAAAGAGAAAGAGCCTTCCTTTGCAGACATATACAAAATCTATCAGGTAGCTTTTCCTATGCTTGCACTTTCCTAGTATGTGGTCCAGCTCATGAGGGCGAATCCTTCTCCTGTGTTCACACAGATAGCACTAAATTCCTTTCCAAGTTTCCCTTGAGCAACTAAATGGATTGTAATGGTATCGCAAGTACAGCATAACACTGACCATAGCAATTAGAGCTAAGCTGTGGGAACCATACATTTCAGCAAACTACTCTTCTTGATTATATACCTTATGGCACATAAGCGCATTTATTTGAATATACATTTGACATATTTAAAATATGCTACTTCTGCCTCTGATCAGTGTCAGCCACATCCATCGCCTGCAGAAATGCACGAAGCAGAGCAGATTGAATAGCTTCTTCCCACTGCTTCATGTCTTTGTTCCTCTTAAAATTCTGTCCTATTACCCAGCCTCAGCCTGATCATGCCCTCCAGCACTGCTAAATTTCAAGGTGGTGATAACTGCTTTGAAATAGATGGAAAAAGCCATAAAGAAGACTAAAGACATAAAAAGTGTCTGCAACCTTCTCTCTTACTTTGTCTGTAGCTGGTAGGTGATTCCTTTCAACTGTTTGAATCTATTCAGTCATCCCAGCATAGGTCCTGAAACTGCAGTCTATCAAGCAGAATTTCATTGTTTTTAACAAAGACATTGCACCTCTGAGGAGAACTAGACTATCTCTTGCTATTATCTACACTAATCTTACGCTCGATGCATCCTGTTTGCTGGTGTTCTGAACCTCTGCACTCCTGGGCCAGGATCCCTAGGGCAGGAACGGCTGCCAGCCCTCATTACTGGGGCTCAGATAGCCCCAGATATGGGTGACCTGCTAGGAGCCAAGGTTGGGTGACCCAGGCTGACTCCTTGCAAGAGACATTGGAGTGTCTCTGCACCATGCTCCTGAGTAGCAGCTTTACGCTTTTCTGGGATATCTGAGCAGTGCCCCATTGTCTTCCTGCCTCCTGTGAGCACAAAGGCAAGAGCTGGCTGCAGAGCAGTGCTCACCGAAGGATCTCTAAATGTGCTCTGATGCCTGGAGCTGGGATCACAGGCCAGATTTTTCTGAATAGTGCTGTAGCAAAAATTAAAGCTACTCTAAATTGTGAATGTAGTTTCATTTCCAAGATGTCATTGGCCCCCTTGGCCTTCCATACACCCCATATATGTGACTTTAAAGGGAGTTAGCAGTGGAGCTTAGACATTATAAAGATACATTGAGGGCTTAATTCCCTGTGGGCTTTTGTTCCCCTGCTGTAGCTCCATCAAGAGGTCAGAGCAGGTCCGTGTGATGTAGCCCAGACCCCGGGTGAGGGTTGCCCCTTCACCCAGCATGGTGGTGAGGTGAGCCGTGCCAATGATCCTCCCTGGGGGCTACAAGCAGCTGCTCTGCCCCAGCTCCAGTGTCCTTGCCTCACTCTACACACAGTTGTATAGATGCTCCTTATGTCTTTTTTCCAAGGCTGCAGCTCCATAGTACAGCAGCCAAACGCAGGAAGGCCGTAAGTTGCTGTTTTCTTCTGGCAGCAAATTACTACACAGATGGGCCCAAAAGGAGATGTGGAAGCAGGCACAAGGGCTCCAAAGGGGTCAAAACCTGGCCATCGACTTTTCCCACATACATCTTTAAATGCATGATCTGACAATAATTACTTTAAAAAAATACCATCATATCTGAATGGATAACATCCTACCATCAGCTTTAAAATCTACTGAATGCAGGAACAGTCAAGATCTAGACCCCCTGTGAGCGATAGAGTCCTCAGTAATAAGGAAATTAGCAGCTGGAAGATAAAGATGCCAAGGAAAAATGAAACAAACAGGCCTTCCAAAAGCACTTGGGAAAATACAGTTGAGAATGCTCAATTAAATATGGATATTGTTTAAAATGTATGGGCGGAGGCAGTAAGAGGCAAGGAACAGCTGTGCTTGTTGAATCCCATCTCTTTGAGCAAAAGCACAAAGCCCCACACATGTGGGATCTTTTCTTATTATCTTGCCCCCTACCCCACATACACTTATCTTTGTTTATAGCATCTCTAACAGCATCTCAGGTTGTAACCTTCGCTCATAATGCTGGAGATGCTGGCACACCATTTTGTTTGCATACAAGCTAGCTAGGTGAATTGCGTAGCTGAGCTGTAATGTTGCCGTGAAGAATAGCAGATGTTTAGCTGATTTCCATTTCCACTCCTTGGTGGACAATCAACAGTGTCTGATAACTTCTCTCGCTTGCTATGGGGTGGCCCAGAAATCTAAGTGGGGGGTCTGGCCAGAGAATCATGCACTACTTGAATCAGCAGAATACCTCCAGCAGCCTTTGCATAGGCTTAATAATGGTAAACAGCTCAGTGATTTGGGCATTGTTTGGAGCTGCCCTAGGTCTGTTGCCAAACCTTTTTGGGTTGTTTTGCATTTGCAGTAAGTCCTCTTCTGGGACTTCCCACAGGACATCAGGCATCTTTCTTTCCTTCAGGAACTGAAAGCACACAGTACAGATGGCTGAGAAACATTCTTCCCCTAGTGAGTATTTTCACTAACATGGAAACATCTTTATTATAACTGAATTTCCCATAAAATCTAAGTAAGAAACCTCTTGCTTTTCGGAGGAAAACTAACAAGCAAGCAAATCCTCAACCCACTCTTGTGCTCAGCAAGTTCCCCCAGCTAGGGATCTAGCTGTGCTGCAAAATCGTGTTGTGTAATGCCATGGAAATGTAAGAAACACAACAAATCACTCTCATCCCTCACTCAAGCTATCTTCCCACTCTTTTCCACCCAAATTTAACTGATATCCACCTAGCGACTTCAGGGGAGCTTCTCTCTGAGGGAGTCCTAAACTGCATGATGCAGACTCTGTGTCACCCGAACAACAGCATTATTCACACTGGTGCACTTCAGCTCAGCTCTTAATTGATCAGGATGCATTGGAGCTGCACCCAGCTGTAAAGCAGTTGATTCAATCCAATATCAAAGCTAAATCATGCCAAACCAGTGTAGCTTGATCTAAAATTGCTCAAGAAGAGTGGCTACTTGAAAGGGTGTTAACTTCACCGATTTAAAGGGAGTTACTCTTGTTTTGTGCCACTATAAACAAGAGCAGAACTAAGCCGTGAGTCATCACCCGTCTCTCTTTTGCTGCTTCTATTTTCAGAGCAGATCTGCTGGCTTTGCTGCTGCCTGAGCTTGCAGTGATGCTTTTTGGAGCTTCTTGCTAGTTAAACAGGGGTGGACTTTGTTCTCTGTGGGAGAGCAGAGAGAATCAGGATGTTATGAGCCAGGAAAGGCTGAAACCCAAAGGCTCGCATAGTATTTTTAGTAATATTATAAAATACAGGTGTCCCAAAGCCTAGGTTTTGTCTCAGCTGGTGTAAGAACTTGAGAGCAGTCATTCTGTGGCCAAATGGGTTCCCCAGAAAAGTGCTTGTCCTGAGCGGTTAAAAAACAGCTTCCAGGGAAAAAGTTTATGGTATTACATGGACCTGGGCAAAGATGCCTGAGGTGAATAGTTACTTGAACCCCTTAAGTATGTTTGCATTGCCATATAATCAAGAGGTATTTTTAATAGAGACAGCTATTTTAAAACTCATTCTTCTGACACAGGCATGCACAGGCAGGATACATCCATTTTCTAAGATAGGCAATGTAGCAATCCATCAGCTGAGAAACATATGAAAAAGGGTGGTTTTTCTCAAAAAGAAAATGGCTAAAGAAAGCATGTGGCTTTCAGAGCAGGAATACTGTATTATTATTAAAGATTCCATTCCACAAAACATTTTTAGTCTGACATTTAGCATTTGAACCATCCCATGTGGTCCAGCATTGTAGCTGTTAAAATCACTTGTTTGCACCCACCAGTCAGCAAGTAATTCTGTAGCTAAGGTGCTGTGTTCATATCTTCTTTTGCCACCCAAGCTGCCATTAGTTGTCTGGTCTTTGCTTTCAGAAACCACACATTGCTTTCGCCATGCCCGAAAACAAGACGTAACAGGAGCTATTACAAGTGGACAGGTTCTGCTTGCAGGCTTACGTATGGATACCATGCCCATGGGAACTAATGAGAGTTGTGTCTTCCACTCATATGTTGCTTTTGGGTACAGTTTGTCCTGAGGATTGCAATGGGATTAAATTCCCCCCATGTAGGCAGCCAGCAGGGGGTACGTGCTTTACCACAGACTCCTGTAAGTCTTATTTTGACAGTGCTGTAATGTACAGCCATTCTGTTGGTCTTCTGAAAATGAGTGAATTCCAGTCTTATAACTTAACTGGTGTCACATTATAATGAATCACCACCAAAATATTTTCAGTGCTCCTTAGAATAAATAGAAAACTCAAGAAAAAGCAGAAGAGCTAAATAGGAATTTAGTACTTGCATTAGGAGCCATAAATTACACTTGTTAGAGCCCTGTAAGACTTGATATAGAGTGTGCTGAGTAAAGTTGCCTCTTTCAGGCATTAATTTGCAGTCATGCCAGGTTGGACTGATCCACATTTCTCTGCTGCAGCCCAGCAATCAAACAAAATAACACCATACTGGCAAAGCTAGAGAGCCTGTGCACTGCAAGCTCCACTCTGGTGTGTGTGCATGCACGTATAGATATTCCTGGGTCAAAAGAAACTGGAAAAGATCCTCCTACTGCTGGGATGGATTCTGCTGCTATTGTACCCAGGCGTTTTCCATGCAACCCTGTTGAGTTCAGTACTTATTTAACCCACATGGCAAGGATCTTTAAAACAGAACTTGGATGATGGAAGTCAACAGGAACGTTGCCACATCCATGGCTTCATGAGGAGCAGGGATATTGTTGGCTTAAAATTACCATCAACTTTCAATTTTTATTTCCGGCTTGGGAGGGATAGGGATAAAAAGAGGAAAATGGATGGAGAGAAACACTGATTAAAGGCAAAAAAAGGAGTTCGAAAGCAGCATTGCTATGCTTTCTCAGAACAACAGAAACACAACACATCTCCAGAAGAATGCAGGCTGAAGTCAAACTGCAAGATTGGTATATTTTCCCTTAGGAAAAATGCTGTGGTGAAAAATGTTAATGATTTTTAAATAATGCTCCATTTTGCAGGGAAAAATTTTCCAAGCAGTCTTTGCCTCTGAAGCAATTGCTGACCATTTAATGACATAGTAAGTATCAAATACTGGCAGAGAGCGTATGTGGTAAAGACTATATAATCACAAAGTAAATTCACCATTATTTTTGCCTTAAAAACCAGCACACGTGTTAAACGATATTTTTGGGTCTGCTGTGTATAATTACCAAGCGTCATACACTTTGGGAATACATAATTACTATGTAAACTCCTTGCACTAGGAGTATACAATTACTCCCTCAGGTCCAAATTCTTCCCTTGCATGTTATGACTGTCCTGTCTGAAAGGCCAACTCTAAGCCCAAATATAGGATCCTTAGTGACCAGGACTTCAGGGGCTTTCACAGAAATAGTGAAGTCAACAGCTTACCCCATTCTGGTTTCCTAGAGAAAGTTTTGGTTGAGCCCCAGACCTGAAGTAAATGTTGCAAAGGCCGGCTTAGTTGCTTTAGTTTTATCACAAAGGTGCTTCATCTACCTATGTCTTCCTCTTGCTATTTTGTTGTGTGGCACCATGCCTGCCTTCTGCTTCATCTGCCTATGTCTTCCTCTAGCCGTTTCGTTGCGTGGCACTGCGCCCGCCTTCAAACGGAGCTAGAAAATTGAAAAATGGGTACAGGAAGAAGAATGACACTGCTGCAGGAAAACATGCCTGACAGGCAGACACTTAAGGTGTAAACAGGAAGGTCAAAGGAGTGACTGAAGAAAACATTAGGTACAAAGTCAACTAAAGGCACAACAAAACGAGTGCCTGGAAACTAATGTCAGACAAGATCAACTGAAAAATTAAGGGTGGCAGTTTTAACTGTCGAAGTAATTAACCACTAAAGCAAACTGCTCAGGAAACTACGATGTTTTCATCTCTGAGTGTCCCATAGTCAAACTCTGGATGTCTTTCTGGAAGGAACACAAACAGAAATTATGGATTCAGGTTGTCAGTCTGTAGCCTTGAACATACATTAGGTCGCACTGCTGCCAGTGCAAAACACCTTGAAACCCTGACCTGATGGGAGAATTCATGAACCAGAAAAATCTGAGGTTGAGCACATGTAAGAGACTTAATGACAAACCCAGCCCTCAAGGCTGCCCTCTTTGGAGAGTGATCTGTTGCCATCAGTGGTGCTGCACGGTGCTGTGTGGGGTACAGATGGGAGCAGAGCCAAGCACTTGGCAGCCCTTTGGGTCAGTGTTTGGAGTGAGCTGGGATGGGCATTGGGCAGAAGCAGACCCCGAAACTCTGAGGATCAGGAGACTTTTTCCTGCCCAGGGAGCACAGCATGGGGGATTTGGAAAAGAGGCTAGGATAGAGGAGAAAGGGAGGAAACTTCTTGGCAAAGGCTTCACACTGAAATACGGTGCATGAGGGCATTTCTCACCTCATTGCATACTGAGCAGATGAATGTAATGGTCTATCTGCCTGAGGCTTAATTTCTCAAACCCTCCACCTGGGCAGAAAACTCTCCCTTCCTGGAAGGAGAGTGGTAAACCACCAGAGTCATCCAGCTGCTGGGGTCCCAGAGGGAAGGGCGATTTCTGAGCTGAACAGCTGAATGAATCCCTGGCGAATGATGTCTGGTGCTGTGGATGTGATGGCCAGAGTCAGTGTTTAGCACAACACAGGGCAAAGAGAAAACGAGAGCTGTAGCCAGACGTGGCCAGATCTGTATCACAATGAATCTGAATCATGACAAAGAATGCACAGAATGGTTAACCAGAATAAAATATTTTGCCAGAAAACTGCCAGTTCTATAAATGTATTTTATATTAACTGCAAGCCTCTAAAGGCCTGTTAAATCCTTTTGATGAGGAAGAAGAAACTTTTTAGCTGTGAGAGAATTAGTTGATTTCCATCTGATACCTGTGAGTCCTGGGAGTGTACACTGTGGGCTTTTTTTTCCAGCCAAGTTCCCGAAGCCTCTTTTCTCTAAGAATTATGCAGAACAGAGCAAAAATATTCTCTTTTCCTTCTGGATTCCTGCTTTGACATGTTTTTCTCCCTATGTTCAGTAGCTGGCAAGTGGTCACTTGTATCTGAGGAGAGGAAGAATATCACTTGGGCAGATGAATGTAGCCACAGGACTATAAAATCAAGTCACTAGCACTCTGCTAACCCTTCCTGTGACTCAGTGATGCTGGTATATCTGAGGCACGTCCTGTCATCCCCTTTAACATTGTCTCAGCAAGCACTAGATGCCTGAGTTTTAGCAACCTTTCTTAGTCAGAGCTGTGCTGTATTGTTGGAGCTAGATAAGGGCTCTGGGTCACTGAAATTCAGTGTGTGCTCGACTTGCTTAATCTGAAGTCCATTATATGAGGGAACAATTATCTTGATTTTCTCTGTCTTCACATTTGTTCTCTGCAGTCTAGGGATCTCAAAGCAAATGCTAATTAGTAAAGATCTCAATTTAACTTTAAAACGATAATATTTTAGAAGAAAGGTTAAATTTTGACAGTACCTTCCCACCAGTGCTGACCAAATCCTGCCTGTTCGTATTTTGAAATTCTTCCATATAAATATCACAAACACGCATTATTTTAGCACTATTTTTGCCAGTGGAAAGCAAGTGAGGGCTGTTTCAGTCTGAAGCATTTTGCCATGCACCTAAGTAGGTGATTTAACAAACCTCAGACTAATGTCAAAGGTCCGGATGGCTCTCACACTTACAGGCTACTGCACTTTGCACTGCCTGACATCTGCTGTGCCTCAGCTGCAGAGATTTTGTTCAGGATAATGCTGGCAAGTATTTCCTTTGATATTAGATAGCATTAAGTAAGTGGGGGAGAGGACGAAGGGAAGGGGGGGGGGGGAAAGCCAGCTCTGAACCTAGAATTCACTCTTTCTGAAATACTCAAGGTAATAGACGGTCTGTTTTCACAGTCAGTCTTCAAGAGACTGTTAATATCAGATTAGTTCCTGACGCTGTTTAGTACTTCACCACCAAGACACATTTCATAATAATTACAAAATGGTGCAAAACCTAGGACATGGTTTTCTCCTTGTGCTGAGGCAAGCCTGGTGTGTAGTTCTCCTTGTCAGAGGCTTGAGTCAAGCCTGATGCGAGCAGAAGCAAACCGAAGTCTACAGTCTTTATTTGTGAAGAAATAAAAATAGCAGTGACACAGGAAATATCTGGAGGCAGTGTGACTCAGGGGATTAATAACAGTGACAAATGGCCCTTGTCAACTTACGGCTGCTCGCATTTGGTCGCATATCACAGCCACCTCGTGTTTCCTTTGCCCAGATGTAAGTGACCAAACAAGACGCCGGGCGCTGGCGAGTTAAGCCCTACAGGGATGTTTCAGATCTTGTGGGTAGTGAGTGACAGGCAGGCGGTGATGCTGGTGGTGCAATACCCCTCAGTGTACCTGGGTGCTGAGGCACCAGGAGATAAATGGTACAGGGGAAACTGCAGCTGGGGAAGGAGAGCTGCATGCAACCACACTGCACAGAACAGCGCGCGGGAGTGCCAGTAGCTGGAAGGGAACCAACACTGGAGGAGGGTGGAGAGGCAAAGAAGCAGAATTAAGAAAGGCTGTGGGTGTTCGGGAGTGCCTTAGAGATGGATGGGGAGGTTGTTTTGGCAGAGCAGAGGGAGCAGAAGCCCAGACAGCACAAACAGGTCTGCAAGGCCCGGGGAGCAGAAGGGAGCATCCGCATGAAGTGCAGCCCTTGCAGCTCTTCTTGCCAACTTTTGTTCTTTATTCTTCCTCTTCTCAAAATAGTTACTTGTTAGAACAAGCTTCTTGCCAGGATGTCGCAATTGAGATGTTTGCTCCAGATCCTGGCTGTGATTCCTGCAGCACAACTATGCTGGGTAAATCGTGCCACCGCCACCCCCCTCCCCACCAAGTGTCAGAAAGCACAGTCCTGGCTGCACTGAAAATAACAAACTTTGACTCACTTCCTCTTCAGAAACTCTTCAGTATGCCCCATTATGCAATTCTCCAGCCTCCTGGTACCAAGAAGGAATTAATATTCATTTAATCCCTCAACAGCAAGCTTCTAGGAGATACTTTTTCCAGCACAGCTCCTTCAGCCATGGTCATTTTAATGTCCAGCTATTCCTGGCCCTGTGCTGACCTGGGAATGCTCTGCCACTATGACCAACCAGTTAGTGTGTGTGTATGTGCATGTGATCCAGATCTCCCCTAGCTGCTTGATTTACAGAAGATAATGCGTCACTTGGCATTTTAGCTATAACACCTCCTATCTCCAGATTTGAGACTCCAGCAGATCAACCTTTCAACTTTTCAGGTGTATTGCAGTCTCCGGGAATTATCCCAACTGTCTGTCGTCAAACCAGCACCTGACATTAAAAAGATGTAGGTTCTACTCCAGTGGATAGCATACCTTTATTTCTCTGGTGACTGCTGGGAGGTAAGCAGGGAAAAAGAGATGGACACTTGCTTGGATGTGAAATATGCATGAAGGACATTTTTATTAGTGCAGAACTGAATCAGGATCCCAGACTGCAGTCTTGCTGAGTTTTACATCTGTCATTAAGCTCTTCAGACTTCTGAGCTTCAGCAATAAATCTTTTTTCTGGTAATGACATCAAGGCAGCATGGTAACTACTCTAGGCAAAACTCTCCTGCACGCATATATACAGACACATGCCCTTTCGGGGACTGCTTGTTGGAAGAAAAATACTCAATAGATCCAGGACAGATGTGCAAAAGTAAAAATATCTTCTTAGTCATTGGTGTGAATGAAGCGCTGCTAACGAAGGAAAAGGGGGAAAGGAATTTCCATCAGTTCAGGTGCTGGCTCTAACATGAGCGTTCCTCTGCTGAAACCTCAGGCACGTGCATATGAACAGTACTGTATCCATGGAGAACCAGGGGAACCACAGCATATTTTTCAGCCAGATCACCCCCATTTTAGCTGCAATTTCCCAACAAGTACAGCAACATGGAGGACCTACTCCAAGCATGAGGAGATGAGGCAAGACATCATTAATATGTCATGAAGACGAACACTGAACATTCACCTCTAAATTCAGTGCATTGTATTGTGACATTTTCTGGTGATACCTTGGAGTTCAAGCAGAGCAGAAACACCTTTAAAAGGGGCAGAGCACAGAGTCCTTTTTAAAAAAAACCCTTCTATTTTCATTGCCACCCAGAGAGATGGTGCAGATCCTGCTACTCAGAGGGATCAACCCTTAGTTCTTAATAAAGCACCTAACTGCTTCTGAAAATATGGGCTTCTGTGTTCTATTAGTGCCTCCATCACTGACAAAACCCTATTGCACCAGGTTTACACACCACCTCTAATTCTCCAGGATTTATAATTTAAATAAGCATATCAGAGACCTTAATCTGGATCATGCAAGAGTTTCTTTGGGGTTTTTATTCCAGATTCCAATCAAAGAGCTAAAGAGCTGGGATCTGGGCCCTTTTCTTCTGTAGTCGGGTTTTTCTTCTAAAACAGGGACAGGGGTAGGAAGAATGCCTCTGGCTGACCCTGGGCATCTTTACCCCTCTCAGATCACATCAGATTTGCTGCATGATGAATTCTTAGTTGGGGGCACTGATGAGGCAGCCGGCAGTGAGGTGGGCAGCCGCTCCCTCGTGACTCTTCCAAGGTGGTGGAGGTTTGGATGCATCCGAACAAGCTGAGTGCTCCCGGGGAGATGTGTACGTGCATGCAGAAAGCTAGCAAAACACCCGCCTTGCCAACAGGGCTGGCGGGCAGCAGCCTGCTCCTCCCAAAGCTGGAGGCAGCCGGGGCTCAGCTGATGCTGTGACAAGCAGCCCGCATGCGTGTGTGCTCGGCCTCCATGGGAGAAGCCAAAAAGACCGGTGAACATGCAACGTGGCCCACTTGCCTGGACCTGCCTGGCATTATGCACCCAACTCGTGTACAAAAACACTGCCTTCGTTCTCCCGGAAAGCTGAAACAACAACAGCTGGTTGTTGCCTTTGGAGGAGCTGTTTATTATGCCTGTTCCCATGGGGAGAAGAGCCGGATTTTTAACCTTTTGGGGACTCCCCATAGAACAGGGATGTGCCCAGCACAAGGTCGAGTTACTGTTTGAGGTACAACGCTGCCCATCCTTCTGCCCATCCTTTGCAGACCTACGTGATCCCAGCAGGTGACCATCAAATGTGTTGGATGGGTCTAACATGGTAAAAATTGGTCCGTGGTGGACCATCCCCGACTACCTGGAGTGGGGGTGCACAGCTGGGAGCCGGCAGGTGCACTCCTCCTGGTGCAGGCATTGCGTCAGGACGAATGTGCACGGGAAAAGGAAGCCGGCAGGGCCACGCTTCGGGACACAGGCTGACCCCCTGCGTCGGGATGAGTTGGCACTTTTGGGGATATAAAAGGCCTGGGGTTTGAGGAAGATCAAGAGAAAAAGAGGGGGAGAGAGAAGAAGAGAGGGAGAGAAGAGAAGAGTAGGGAAGAAGAGGAGAGGGAAACAGGGGAGACGGATCCAGCTACCTTTATGGCCGACACTACCTCTGCGGGGATGCACGCCAAGTAGTGCCTGCCACCCCGTTTGCTCTCAATGCACCTCGGAGCTGGCCTCCTGGTCATTGAACAAGTGTGTAGGCTGGTAGGAGCTGTGCCTAATCTGTTCTTTGGTAGCCTTTAGTGCTTTCTCTTTCTGGCTTGGGATATGTCTGGGTTTTACCTCTGTTTTAGAGTTTGTAATAAACTTTCCAGTAGTTTGGAGTGTACATGTGTGGCTTAAACTCCTTCTCCACCCGGAATCCTTCAATCCCTGGAACACCAAGACACTCTCCAAGGTCCAGCCGACAACAACAGCTGGAACCCTCCTTCACAGATGCTCGGGGTCGGCACCATTTCCGGTGCCACCTCACACAACATAGGGAAATGTGGCTTTGAAAGGGCAGTTTGATGGCATAGTCATCTGCAGCTTGTTGACCAGCTGGAGGAATGTCCTGAAGTGGGGACAATGCTCAGTGTCTTCGGTAGTGATGTTGAGGGCAGGTAAAGATGGTGTTTGGTTGATCTGTGGAAGACACAAAGCTGGGAGACCTGCAGTGCATCAGGGTGAGGAGTGGGATTTGAAATTATCTTGTCAGTTTAGAAAAAACAGGCTGGAGAAAGTAGGATGAAATTCAGTAGAGACAACTGCAGAATGCTATACTTAGGCTTGAATAAAGACCTCCTTAAATCTTCCAGCTTGAAGGTGTGAGAAGGAGACCTGCTTTGCTAAGCCCTGGAAAAACCTCAGCTGGACTTGCGTGCTCAGTTTCATGATCAGCTGGAAGTCCAGATCTCTACAGTTTCCTTATGACTCAGTGTAAAACAGAGGCTTTGTAAAACAACAGACGGTGCCTGTTTAAAGTTCTGTCATCATTCCCCTCTGGCACAAATACCAAAAGGTTGGTTTGGTCGATAGTGTAAGCTTCTGGGGTTGCAGAATTAAACTTTGAATTTCTCCTGGAAGGTGGTGGCCAGAAAGTCTATTGGAGACACCCTTTGAGTGGGAGAAACCATGCTGATGTGGTTGCGCTGGGGAATATGCCTTGCTTCCCTCCCGTGTTGCTCACAGTTGATAGTGGTATTACTCCAATAACATCAAGGGAGTTAGGCTGGTATAAAACTGGAAATAATGCAGTGTTTAATTAGATGATATTGATAAGAAAAACCTGGGGTAACATGTGTAGCTAGAAAAGATTAATTGCAGCTTCATTTCCCAAGGTAATTCCATGTAGGATTGCCTCTGGTCACAACACAGTTTTGCCGTAATGGTGCTGTGCATTGTTAAAGTCAGCAGTCATTTATTTTGTGCTGAACAGACTACATTATGAAGGAGATAATCCAGTTTGCTGTCATTTTGGCAGCTTGTTAATGACACAGGGCAGCATAATATTGCATGGGTTCAGAATTTAGCTGCTAAGCTTCAAGCTTTGCACATACTGTCATTCTTCAGAAATAGTTTTTGCTTTATCCCAAAAGTCTGCATTAAATTTATTGTCACTTCTGGCTAGTGTCTAAAGGGCAACAAAATGACATTTTTCTTCATGCTTGTTAAATGATGTAGTAACAAGGGGATCGGGGAGGGGGGAAAGCACTGGTAATTTAACATGGCCAGAGCCTTTGTAAGAAGCAGACAGAATGGAAAAGGGAACTGATCTGATCTGACTCTTTCAGAAGAGCTTTTATCAAATCCTCCATTACCCTAAATCTCTATATGGCCTTCATCTTGAAGGAAGGAAAAGTCCAGTTATGTGGGTGTTAGCCTAGGACCTATGTCAGGTTAAAAGCTGGCCTGGACCAGGTTCCTCCCCACCTCCCATACTCCATCCCTGTCTCCTAAATTTCCATCTAAAGAAAAGTCAGGCCTGTGGCCAAGCCAGAACCAAGGCACACATAGCTGGTAACACCAAGGTCTCAGGCTTAAGCCCAGAGAGCAGGTATGAAAGCAGCTTTACAAAGGTGGGCTTCCATGGCATCCTGTGTGTATCCGTCCCTCTGCTCTCCAGTACTCCATGGGCTATTGCCCAGCTCTTTGCTCTGATCACAGCCTGGTGTCCTTCCTCGGTTAGGGGGAAGTACAGGGAGTTTGTGCTGGTAGATCTGCAGCTTTTTCTGGTGTGGCTTCCGCAGCCATCGTAAAGTTTGTCTCCTGGGTTTGGTTTGCCTGAGCTCATGTCTTCTGAGTTTTATTTTGACTTTCAGGTAGAAAGAAGGAAAATGTGCTAAAAATGACTGCAGTTTCCACCACACATTATGAAGATCGCTCTTCACTGCATTGAACTCTCCCAGGCCAATTTCGCTACGGGTTTGTTTTCTGAGGGCATTTCATGCTGGAAAATGTTTCAGGATCACAGACGATAACAAACCCTTCCAGAAACCATGCAGAGTTTGTGTGGTGATCTGTTGGGTTTGCTATTTGGTTTGGCTGGTTAGTTTGACTTGGTTCATTGTTCCTTTGAATGTTCCCAATGAGGAGAGGGCAATTGGCTCTCCTGCTTGCTCCTATTCATAAAGGTTGGGAACTCAGGCACCCTCTGACAGTGCAAGCTTTATAAAGGCAGGTAGGCAGAGGATGAGGCTGTGAAGGGCATTCAAAATGGATACAAAAAGCCTGACCTTTGTGTCCTAGAGCCAAGGGGGTCTGAAGAGTGATTCAAAGCGAATAGGAGGAGCTGACACTAGGCGATTGATGGGCAAAGAATATCATCTTAGAAACTGCATTTTGAACGGTTTCCTCCAGGGAAAAGTATAAAGGGAAATAAAAAGAAAAGGAAAAAGAAAAAAACAACCCCAAAAACCCCAAACAAAACGAAAATGAGAGCAAGCATTAAAGTTAGCAAAAAGGTTGACCTTTATTGATGTTAACTGCTATGAATTATATCAGTTTATACCGGCAGAGGAATTGAGCCTGGATTTATTTTTCTTACAGACTTCCCTACTAGATGAATTCACTGGTGAGTAAGATAAAAGTGAGAGGAAGCTGAGTGCTGATATTGCTAACAACAAAGTCCACCTTTCAGGCAAGCCTTTCACAGAACTTAGCTGTGATCTCATACTTTTGTGCCTTATGAAAAAGACTTGAAATAAACTCAAAACTGCACTGCGCTGCACTGAATGGTTTTATGACGGTGGGAAGCATCCCACCACCCTCACCCTCTCACTTTCCTCCCCTCTCCCTACCCAGTAAAACATGGTTAGTTGAAAAGAGTTAATTTTTGCTGAGATCTGATCTAGGTCTTCCTGGAGATGAGTGGGTTGCTGTGCTGACTGCACTGGGGCTTAAGTGGCTGGAGCGAGGAGCAGAAGCTGGCGAGATATGGGTGAGAGTAGGGCTAGCTTCTGCGTGTGCAGAGACCCCAGTCCCGGCTGCAGTAGATACATGTTTTGGCAGAGCAGTGACGCCAGGCTGACATTTCCTATTAAGAGGCTTTCAGTTAGCACCATTGTTTCCGGTGCACTTGGCCATAACTAAACACCACCACCACTACCACCGCTGAGATGTCTCAACTTTGCATCATGAAAGCCTGCTCAACCAGTGGACAAATACTGGAGATGGTAAGACTCCTCCTGGAAGCAAAAAGAGGAATGGTACACCCATTACCAGGATAAATCTTGAGTGGCAGCATAAAATGGAGCTCAGCAGAGACAGGCTCCCAGTTCAGAAATGAAGAAAGATGCAAACTGGTATCTTAGAATAAAGAAAGGGAGGAAGAGAGAAAAAAAGGAAGCCTATTTTTACTAGTTGGAATGCTCTTAGATACAAAGGGTTGCCCTGGATAAGACAATACAGAGTAGGCAGAAACAACAGCATTTCTGAGTGGCTCAGGAACAAGGAAGGAAGAAAAGCTAAGAGATGAAGATGACTCATTTAAGGACTTGAATAAGAAGGAGGATGGGGTATTCAGCAGTTTCCCATGAAGGAGTACCTTTAAAAATACACCCCATCTTTCAAAGAAAAAGTGTAAGAGAAACAAAACCCAGAAACTTTTCATGAGATCTTTAATAATTTATAAATGTCTTTTGCATTTTTCTCATCCTTAGAAAATTCCTTAAGAAATCAGTGGATTACTATTGTAGGCAGGAGCTTCCATCACCATATTAGGTGGGCAACAACGTTCATGTCTATCTCCTGCCTTTGGATCACGCTGAAGACTGTGTGTGTCATCTCAACGGCTGCATTTGCACAATGTTTTAAGACGCTGTTGCTGATGCTTGTGTAAAGTACAAAGTGGTCCCTGGAAGGCACTGTACTTTGTTGTCTCATACTTCTTGTTTTCTTTCTTTATCAGCTGGTGATAACAAGAAATATTTGTTTTTCTGCTAACAGTTTTGGTTCCAGTCCTTCTATGATTTATATAGGGTCTGAGTGAGAAGTATCTCCATTGACACCCATAGATTTACAAGGGCTTTGAATTAATAAACTGGGAGAGCAAAAACCTTCTGGATTTGATTTGTATATTCCCTATTTTATAGAACTGCTCTCTCTGGAGAGAGCAGATTAACAGCAAGGGACTCCAGTTTGACAAGCCTTTATCGTCTTGGAAACATGTATGCAGAATAAAGAAAGATCATCTTAATCCTTCACCCATTAAGACAAAAACCCACCTGTTTTTTCGTGAAGTTTGAGACGTATGGATATCTCTCCCTTGCTCCTGCTGTCTTCTTATCTCCTCTGCCATCTCCAGCTGGAAAGACCTTAAAACCCTACATGCTTTGTAGGAAATAAGACTGGAAGATGTTTCCTATGGTCCTTCACATTACCCTGTCCCTAAATGCCAGCATGCATCTGTTCCTTACTACTGGGCTGCTACAATTCAACTCAGACATGAACGCATCTCAGGTGAATATCTGTGTACAGAACAAGATACCCCACTTCATGTGGGAAAAAACCTGGAAGAGAGAAAATGAAGAGAGTCTCTGAGGTTTCCCATGCAGTGGTTTTCCTGGGTGGTCTTTCTGATGAAAAGTGATAGATAGATCGGGGAATGTGGAGGCTGCAACCATTGGTGTCTCTTGCAACCCCTCTTCCTCACCAGGGTATGGAAAAATTCTTCCTAATTGAGCCAGCACCATCTTCCAGGAGTAGCCTGTTTTTGCTGAACAGCATAACTCTACATACCATCCTGCAGCACTGCTCTGTATGGCATTTACAGCGCTATGTTATCATGTGCATCCTGTTGTTCCTGGATAAGTAATTCCACTCTCCACTGGGTGTTAATCCCTTGCAAATATTTATGAACACATCTCCTCATACCATCACTCAGTCAATGATTTTAGCTTTCCCCTGAAGCTCCTCACATCTCTGGTAACTGCTGTTACTCTTTCCTCCGTGGTCACTCAACATTCTCCTGATAACAGCCTGTCCACCATGCACACTTCTCTCTTTGAACTTCTTATAGAACTACCCCATCTCTGTAATTTTGCCATAGGCAACAGCTGTTGTGACAATGATGGTGACATCCCTCCTCTGTGACCTGAACCCTTCAGTACAGGTATTCCCAAACTGCACAGCTGGTGGTTTCAAGTCCTGTGGTGTCCAATTGTTATCTGTAAACCTACAGCCTTCCGCAGTGCTCCTGCATGTGAAGTTATTTCCTCCCTGCCTCCCTACCATGCAGTAATTTTTAATGAGGGAAAGTAAGTTGCTCACTGTTCTGCCTTATGTAATTATGTATTTGGAGCTTTAATTATAACGCCGCTAAAATCAGAGAAGACAAATGAATCTAGCTCTAAGAGATTATTTAATCACCTAAATGCATTTTCAGCTTAAGACAGAGCTCTTTGATAGCAGAGCCACTTAAAACAACCCACATTGGTAGCATTATTTACTAAGGAACCATGCACATGTTGCCACCTGCATCCACCAAAACTAAGGGTGCTCTAAATCATCCAGTGCCAAAATTAATGCAAACAACTAGTAAAAGGATAAAGAACAAAGCAAATAACATATCAGTCCTGGGGCTTCTCTCTCTAATCTTTGGAAGAGCCTTAGGGTAGACACATCAATTATTTTCTTTGTTCCTCCTTCTGTACACTGTTTGCATTACAATTTGGCATAATGATTTAAGAAGCCCTGAGTTGTGTTGGATGTGGGTGGTGGAGTCATGGCTTGAAGATTGTGTCCTTGTTGTTGTAGTTGTATACTACTGGTTAACTCTCAGGAGTCTGAGATTACTGTACTCCATCTGCAATCAATTTATCACTTTGCATGTGTGTGTTTACGTAGTGTACATACATATGCATGCATACCCCTGTAGCTATAAGGCAATATAATTTTATTTTTTCCTCTTTTTACTGTAGACAGTAAATGTCTGCCTTGACTTCCCCATTTTTGATCACCTAACACATGACAGAGTGAGTTTTGCAACATGTGGTTGAGAAAACAGCAATATCAATCCTCTTCTCAAGCTGACTGTTCTGAAGTTACAGTACTGTAACTCCAAATTGATAGCAAGACATTGTAGGCACACAAAGCAAGATCATAGATGGCAGTTTGGCCTAGTTTTCTTCTGCTAAGGATTTGGTTCAGAAAGCTATCATCTAGAATCTGTGATATTTCTTCTCAATGATGGTGATAGGAGAGACAATGAACACATTGAGTCAATAAAATCATGCTGGAATAACTAAAAGAAGAATATGATCCATATTAGACTCAGGCTGTACCAATGGCACATCATCCAAGAAAGCTGAAATAGTTGCATTCTTCTAAGATTCAAGTATGCTTTGAGGTGAAAATACCATTTAGCAAGCACATATATCAACAATTCATCTTGTGGCCTTTTTCCTTAATACCACATACTGCAGGCCAAATTCAAGACTGATGTCTGCTCTCTGGCTTCAATGTGCTTTCATCTGAGTTAACATTTGGTGTCTCACACTTAAACCAGAGCCAAACTCCTGTAGTGAAGTAAGTGCATACATGTCAATTAAGTAGTATGGGCAGTATTGGAATATAGGTAGGTAATGAAATTGCTATTGGGGAAACTTTATGCTCTAAGTGTAACTGGGAACCAACCAGGAAGAGAAACTAATCATTAAAAACATTAGTAATTCTCTCCCAAGCAGACAAGATGACCGATTTGGTAAACCGATCCTTTGACCGCACAGCACACAAGCCCTGTTACGTTACAGATTAGGTATTGACTGGATTTAGTCACACCCTGTTATAAAATACTCAGAGCTGTACAGCAAATAGAGCAAATTGCAATTTCTTAGTACTGTCTAGTTAGTAAGGAAATATTGAGAAGAACAGCTTGCCTGTCCTTCCTAAACACTTGCACTGCAATGTCTAACTCACCATCATGCTCTACTTGGGTAGGTGGGCAGAGGCTTACTGAGAGCAGAGCTGATCCCCCTCTGCTTAACACTTCAGAGCCATGAAACATGGAGCATATAGAAGCTGGGAGCCAAGACCTGTCACTCTCTTGGGACCACCTTCTTCCTTGCAAACACAGGGACTGATAACCTTGGCTGGGCTGAAGTGACTGCTGCAGAAATGAAGTATGGAACTTCATGTGGAATCGTAGAATCATAGAATAGTTAGGATTGGAAAGGACCTTAAGATCATCTAGTTCCAACCCCCCTCCCATGAGCATACTGTCTAGCTGCAGGAAAACCTGCAGGACATTTCTGCTATATTGAAGTAGGTGTGACATGACAGCAGATGCCTGGCAAGTTGTGTCATGGCACTAAAGAAACTGTTCTTTTAGCTTTATCTTCACCCTCACTGAGAAGCAGATGGTTTTGAATCGTGCTTATTCCAATGCTACCTATTCCTTGGACAGTGTAACAGGCCCTTGTGAAGAGTATGAGTTAATTTATACACATGTGGGGTTTCCGAGCAATATTTGTAAGCCAGGCTTGCAAGATGTTTACCACCTAGTCAGCACTGTTTTACAGTCAATCACATCTCTCCATCCATAAAGACAAGATGAAAAATGCTACCATGTAAAAGTGCTTCAAGAATGGGGGAGTGCCGAGTTGTGTCCAGTGGTCACACAAACTAGCTCCCTTGTGCCCTTTACACCATAAGGCCCTTTGTGTTTGGGGTGGGGACAAACCTAACATTGTAATTGAAGTTCTGCCTTGCCATAAAGCCCAGCTTGTGGTGAAGTAGAATCAACAAGTGGGTTGCTTCCTCTCAAAGAAATCTCCTGTTGACTTAAATGTTGGCCAACTCTGGTTAGGTTGGTCAAACTTTGCTCTTGAAGAGCTTTAGCTACACCTTTTGCTTAGAACCTGAGTTAAAGCCAGACGAGTTTTGCGTGTTGTTACCAAATTTGGCAGAGCTCTGAGATAGATGCCATGCTGCAGAGCCAGCGGCATAACACGCCTGCTGGGTGTGAGGCTACACACCCAGTCAGAGCTCCCACAGCTTTCTGATCACTTTTCAAGGGATCAAATGTAGGGTCAGAAGAAATTACTGAATATTTCCCCAATGCTAGGAAAATACCCATGAGTGCAGACCCACTGCACTATACATCTATTAGACAAATGACCACATGCATATGCATTAAGGGGCCTTGTCAAGGAGGCAAAATTTAAATGGTCTAGTCCAAAAATCTATGCTACTTAAGCTTTGTTGGCACTTGAGCTAGAACTTCTTCCCTGCTTTAACCAGGTAGTCATAGTCTCCTATGCTTAGGTAACCTGTTAACCTTCTATAGGCAGACAACTTGCTTTCATCACCAGGTTTCATAAGACATCTGAGGACACACTAGCCAATCAGATGAAACCCAGAAACTAGAAAGAGGATCTATTGCTAGAGAATCATAGAATGGTTTGTGTTGGAAGGCACC
Source organism: Nestor notabilis (assembly GCF_000696875.1). Taxonomy (NCBI): domain Eukaryota; kingdom Metazoa; phylum Chordata; class Aves; order Psittaciformes; family Psittacidae; genus Nestor; species Nestor notabilis. The sequence goes on along the minus strand of NW_009925870.1, from coordinate 126,131 downwards.
TTAAAATCATCTAGTTCTAATCCCAAATTCATGTTCTTTGATGCAGGAAAGCAAAAAGCCTCCAAAACATGGGCTGTGAACATTTTCTGAATTACTGCTATGGTAATAACATGGTTTTTAACCTCAGGTATAAGAAGACGTAGGGTCAAGCCCTCAGTGATGGGACAAAACAGTCATGTGGCTGCATAGTACTAAGGGAAATTGTTCGGCTCTATCTGCTGTGCTGGTAGATTGTACAATTCAGACATGAATAAAATTGTAACAAAGTGTGTGTCATGGTTTAACCCCAGCTGGCAGCTAAGTACCATGCAACCGCTCACTCATGCCCCCCACCCCCAGTGGGATAGGGAGCAGAATCGGAAAGAGGTAAAACCCATGGGCTGAGATAAAAACAACATCATGAGCTTTATCATTGAAATAAAGGTAATAATAATATAACGAAAAGGGAGATAATAAAAAAAAAGATGGGAATGAAACTCAAGAAAAACAAGTGATGCACAATACAACTGCTCACCATCTGCTGACCAATGCCCATCCCATCCCCATTCAGTGATCTGCTCCTCCCAGCCAACTACCCCCAGTTTATATGCAGGGTATTACGTGCTGTGGGATGGAATATCCCTTTGACTAGTTTGGGCCAGGTGTCCTGTTTCTGCTGCCTCCTGGCTTCTTGTGCCCCTCCTCACTGGCAGAGCATGAGAGACTGAAAAGTCCTTGATCAGGGTAAGCGCTACTTAGCAACAACTAAAACATCAGTGTGTTATCAGCATTGTTCTCAGACTAAAGCCAAAACACAGCACTGCACCAACTACTAGGAAGAAAATTAACTCTATCCCAGCCAAAACCAGGGGAGTGTGAAAAACAAATCCTTTTATTCACCAATAACTGCTTAAACCCAACCCTCACTGAAAATTTCTGTGTAATTTGACCATGATGTCCATGACTACAATTGAAAGGCACAAAAGGGTATCACAGAGGATAAATAGAGTTGTTACAAGGCAGGGGTCTGATTTTGATTACATTTGTAAGGCATAGTTGGGTAAGTTTCTGCTTATATCCTAATTTATGAGGATGTGGGTCAAAGCCATTTGCTACAGCTCAGAGTAAAGCCAGGAGATACATTCTTTACCTATTATGACTAATATACATCTGTAGAGAGTTAAATAAAGAGTATCTCTCCTCCATGTTTTTTCAAGGCATTGTTCTACTACTGAAATGGGAAATAAATTCCAGGTAAGAGTGTCATTATAACACCAAAACTAACAAAGTAAGGACAACCTCAAACATGTGCCTGAAACCTGGTGAGTTTCCAGGAGAACTCTATGTTCAAAGCAGAGTATGTGGAAGTAGTCAAGGAAAAGTGGAGCTTGTGTGTCTGATTCTTTACTTGATTATACTAGTTGGAAGAAGGAAGTTGAAGTTTCATCTGTCTGATTCACTGATTAAAAAGTGGACAATGACAGCATGTGCTTTTAAATAAAAGTGTTGCTAACCGATTGGTCAGCAAGGCTACAATACATTAGAACCTCAGTAGGAAAGACAATACACTAACTCAGGCAGATATTGCATCAGAAAGTGGCTACAAAATCTGCTCACTTGGGTTCTGCTCCAAGTTCTGCCACAGACCTCTCCTGACTTCTCAAGTCAGTATTTTAAGAAGTGCAAAGAAATTTGAAACAGAACTTGGCCCTGATGCAAAACAAATACCAAGATAAAACATCACCTTAAAACATGAGACACTGACCACGACTTTTGTTAACCATCTTGTGCTTCAGGTAAAACGCAATCAGCTGGTACATATGTTCTAATAGTAAGAGTTTTACAAAGGGTCTGCTTCTAGCATTGGTTTATAGCTGATTTTCACCTACTGCTTATGAAGTATTAAGGAACATGACTTTCCTGTGCAGCTTGTTCACAGGCTCCCCTGCATTTTAGTGTTTATGAGTCCCTATATACTGGGATGTTCATATTAATTAGGAAGAAAGGGTATTCACAAAATGGAGCAACCTTGTTAGGCATTCCAGATGGAGAAACACGAGTCATGATGGATGTAGCCAGTTGCCCTTTTAGGTCCAAAAGTATTTCCCAACAGTGTTGTACACAGGGGTAAGGCTGGTCTCCTGGAAGGAAATTGACATAGAAGTGTGTGGTTTCTTCAAGTAGAAGAAAGGTGACAAGGAACGAGCACTGAGAATGTTTCCTGAGTAGTGCAGGACTAAACTCCGTGACACTGTGCAACTGAACTTGCTGTCAAAGTCTGCACTGTTTAAATTTTCTATTGAAGGTAAAAGATGCAGCAGATCTCTTTGATAATAGCTGTGGCTACCTCTTTCAAGATGTAAGATAGGTGATTCTGAGAGCTACCCAAAGAATCTATCATCTGAATGGACCTTTGCTTCCTGTTTTGTGGCATTTGCTCTCATAGGTTAACACTATCATCTTACATCCCAAGGACTCCCATGTTGCTTAAGCCTGAATACTCAGGTGAGATGCGTGAAGTGTGTAGCTGTCAGGGTGGACATGTGGGTGCTCTGTTCTTGAGCATCTCTCCCACTGCTGCAGCCACAGTTGTGCTTTCCTTTTGGAACAGACTGTCCACCCTTGCTTATGCTACCTTTTCCTTTCTGACATAAATCAGCTGGCAAAAATATCTAGTCTGTAGATTATATCAGAAATTCTTCTGTGTTCTCCAGGCTCTTCATTGCAAATGAAGACTTGCATGCATGCAATTTCTTTTAGGTGATTTTTTTTGTAAGAAGCATTACTTTCAAATTATGTGCTGCTGAACATGTTCAGCGCCTTTGCTATTCATAGCAGCACTGATGCTACACTGTGCTTGTAACGTGTATAGTAGTATTTGAAAAATGTGATACCAAGTTGTAAAGCATTTTTGCCTTATTGTTTCCTCTCCAATTTTTCCTCTGACATTTCCAGCTCTCTTCTCGTCCCCATTCCTCTGAGATTTTTCCCCAGGGGACGGTGTATCTGAGAGATTTTTTTAGCTAGGATGCTGTTAGCTCTGCTTGCAATTCTGTGCTTGCTCAGAAGTTTCTGGTTTTAAAGGTTTTAAAATTTTTTCCTGTGGCTTACAACATCCACTACATGATATCACATGTATAAAAACCTTCATAGGAGACATGGAAGCACAGACCACTTCGCTTCATCTCTGTAGTCACTGCATCAGTCAGAGATGGACACAGGCTCCTACCTTTGCTGCAGTACAGCTCCCGGGAGAATGTCAGAACCCATGTCAACTTGTCACATAATTTTGTAGATGGTGTGTGAAAAATTTGGCACCCCCAGACTGGGTAGAAATGCAGAGCTAGCCATTACCCTTGCAGCTCAGGTGAGGTTCATTTCTGAATAAAGCAACCTTTATGATTTTGTGAGTGCAACCTGGAAGCCCGCAGAAGAATGTTCAGTCCTGCAGAGGATCCTAAATCTTTTCGTGTTGACAGTGATGAATACGTACAGATTATCCATAGCCCAAATGCTGAGTGATTTCACCAACCCAGTGGGAAAGATTCTTCTCTTAATTACACAGGAACAAGCAGGGAATTGCTCTGGTGACGTGAATGGAGTTATTTTGGATAGTCACCAATACAGGAGAGAACACAATCTGGCACCTTCAATGCTGTCAACAAAAACCTGGTTGCATTATTCCATGATTTGGCTATGGCAACTAGTCTCACTGAACTGACGACTGACCCAGCTCCCATGGAAGTCAATGTGAGCCTTTGCACTGATTAAAATGCTTTCAGTAGACCCTCTTGGCAGTCAGATTGGATTTTGGATCAAGGCCTCCCTCACCTACTTAGATTGAAACTCATGTCCTTGATGGTGCTGACCTCAGTGCCATCTTATCTCAAGACTGGCCCCACTTTGACTGCAGATGTCAGATCAAGCGATCTTCTGAAAGGTGCTCAGGCATGCAATACTCTGTTTCTGTATGGCCATGGAGACATAGCAATACTCTTGTCCATCGGCCCAAATTTTACTTTCAGTGGAAGCAATGAGCAAATGTCTTTGGGAATTTTAGGCATTATTTAACTACTGTATTAGCACACCTGTTCCTTTTACCTTACGATGCTCTCATCATGTTACAACGTAGATCAGGACAAGCCCCAAACCCCAGAGAGTTATCTTTTCAAAAGGAATGTTTCCAAGATCTTAGCCCAGTAAGCACTGGAGCTCAGATGGGATTTAGGGGAAATTACTTTTCTTATTTGGTTTGCATGGTCTGTGTTTCTCTGCCTCGCTACAGATTTCCAGAATTTGCTGTGGTAGGGCTTCATTTAAATAATTTAAACTACCTAAATAAAATAGAATAAAAAAATCACATTTAATTTTTCATCTAGAAAATATCTCAGATGACACAATTTTGGAGCTATATGCCAGTGAGACCAGACTGATGAAGAATACAGTTTCTGCAGCTTCTGCCCAATCACTGAGGTTTGTGCCCAGCAAAGCTTGCTTTCAGTATTCACTTTTAAGGCTTCTGGGCTTTGCAGTTTGTTTTCCTCTTCCATCTTAATCTGAGTTTTTGCACATTGCAAAAAGCTACTTTTCCTTTTTTTCCCCATGGAACTTTGGAACAAGGGTGGGGATGCTGTAGCAAGATTAAATAAGTGTGTGCAAATGAGTATCTATTAGAAATCAGAATGGAGACAAAAATAGAGACACCCTAGATCTGGCCTTTCTGCCAGATTCCTCTGTACAGCTTGGATTATGGAAAGACTGATGATCTGCCTGACTGACCACTGAACCATGTCGTTCTTCTTCCTTATTGCTTTTGACCTGATGAATAGCTTATGAATTGCTGACAATGTTCCCTGCACTAAGCATACTGCACACTTATAAAAGGCTGGCTCATCTCTACCCAATCCCTCTCCCTCCTCCCAGGATTCAATGTCCCTGTCCTAGTTTGGATAGGTTTTCTGTAAAATCATAGTGCAGTCTGAAGAATGCAGTTCTCTGATACCAAAGAGGTCACATTAGGGTAATTTATCTTCTCCCTTTCCTCTTAAAAATCCGAGACCATGAGTTGCACATTTAGGAAGAAAAAAATCAGTCCCAAACCCCCCAGATTACCTCTAGAGTTGAGCAATGGCTAAATTTGAAAAAATAAAAGACCCATAGCAGTTATATAAGCGGAGTATGAATTATCCATAATTAATGGAGAATGAGCCCAAATCTTACCATAATTGCCGTATTCTTTCTAAAGATGACATGTGGTCAAAAGCATGAGCATTTTGGCAGCCAGTTTGGTACCACAGTAAGACAAGCATATAGCATGCAGATCCAATAATATTTGGTATGATTATGTTATTAAACTAGCAGTGTTCTACACCCTAGTTGTAATCAAAAGATCCAGGGCCTGAAAATACTATACTTTCATAGAATAGAATCTTGGACAAAGTTGTATTTAACCTGATAGAGCCTGCTACTGAAATCCTTACCTGGTGAAATGTTTCACTGACATCACTGGAGTTTTGCCTGAATAAGTACTTCAGAATAAGGCCCTGACGGAACAGTTGTGCTCTTCTCTACTTACTCATTAAGTAAATCCCGTGCAGCTTCTAATGAATGTAAAATAGTGTAAATGGAAAGATGGGTCTTACATGAATAAGACTTTATAAGAATAAGAATTTATTGGATTTATTGCAGACACCTTAATTTAGGCTACGTTTACATGTTATGGCGTTTTTTTCTTCAGAAGAATGCTCTCTTTAGAAGAACAGGAACAAAGATGTCTGTAATCTGGATGTGATAACCAATATGACAGAAAATCTCTCAAGGACTGTGGATTTCAACCTTTTTTGATGTGGGGATCCCTAGCAAACTTCCAAGGGAAGTGCAGACATCCTTCTAAGGAACTTAGGCAGCCTGCCAGATGAAAGACTTTTCTTCATTATTTTTCATGCATCTTTGAGAGTAGCCCACCTATGGACCCTTGATTTAAAATCAGTGCTGTAAGAGGCTGGCTTTTTCCAAAGAGGCAACACCTGATGCTACTTGGGCTGGTCTCCATTAGCAAAGAAATAAACATTTGAAGGAGGAACATTTGCATCCAGTGCAATCACTGTTCAATTCTGGAGCCTTCAGCACCTGCTGAAGGTTGCTGTGCAACCTTCTTGCTCTGATGATGTAAGGATTGTTCTGCTGGGTAAGAATCAGGATCCAGCCCTGACACCTGCCTTTCCTGTCCAACTGCTCTCAAACTGGACAACATGGACAACAGGCAGAGAGCCCAGGGAAAGGGATCTGTCCTGCTTTCCCCCTCAGTGCTGGAGCTGATCTTGCCATTTGCTGGCAGCCAGAAGAGGGTAAGATTTCTAATTGCCACAGGCCTGATGGCTTTTTTTCAGACACAGCTTTCAGCCATCCGGGAGGAGGTGGTGAAACTATTAAGCCAAAAGAGTACTTTTTACTGTGGACCATGGCATGTGCCCACACTAGGTCATGTCTAGAGGGCTTGACTTCATGGGGGACTCTGGCCCTGCTGGTCCTGGAAAACGGTCTTTTAGTCCCTAGGTCAGCTTCCACAAAGCCCTCTGGGCTGGTGGATGCTTTAGTGTTCATCCTAACAGATAGGTCAGCACCACTGACCCCTGCCTGTCCCCTGACAACAGTATGTCACTTTACTTTGATATGACTTTCCTTTGCCTTATGGAAAACACCGAATAGCCACTGACGTACCAGAAGCACTCAGTGGCAACTGCATTTCCTTCATACAGTATTAACTCACTGCCTCTGTTCTTCAGCGCCACAGACCTTTCCATTCCATAGCAAGTCGACATTCAGATGATGCTGAATGCTTCCTGGTGCCTCCAAAGTGCAGGACACCCTCTGATCCTGCTGACCAGCTGGTACTGCTGCAGCCTTGGTGTGTGAAGGTGCTATGCACCCTCCCCTATTGATGGCATGAACGAGGACACCTTGGTTACCAAACCTAGAGTTTGGCCGGATACAGGCAGGAGGGAGAGGGATAAGGCTCAAACCTCCCCCTTCCAGAATTAATTCTTTGATTAAACACATTGACATTCAACTAAGATGTTGATTAATGAATATTAGGCCAGGCCTATAGATAGTACTGGGCTTTACTGATGAATATTCTTAGTATCTCTCACCTTGTCTGGGACAATCCCATTCTCAGCCTCTCAAACGAAGCTGTAAATGGGACACCAACCTGAAATGGTTCATTGGCAAAGTATTTTTTCATATTCTTCCCTAATATTTGAACTCTTTTTTTGAGGGCAGAGAACTTAGCTAACCTTGCCATGCCCCAGCAAGCACAGACACTCTGTTTGTTGTGTCATGAAAATGAAAAACACATTTTCAATGTCAAATAAACATTTATCCAAAGGTTCAGCATGACTGCTCAAACCTTAAGTAAATCAATCACTGTAGGTTAACCTTTGCTCGCAACACTATTTTTCCTTTCTGAAAGCACTGTAGCCATCAGATCTCACAGTTACATGGTTTTTCAACATGCCACTGTCAGGAGAAATACTTAGTGGAGAAATCTGGCACAGCAAATGCTTTTCCACCCAATGTGCTGTGGAGCTCAAGAAGTTTATGGGTTGCTGTGCTGTATCTTAAGGACATTAAAGATACAGTTTCAGCTACAATCCATCTGGAAAAATACCATGAATGTGAAACTATTGCGAGTTTAGGAGAAGTTAATGTTCCCTGGCACATGCATATCAGCGCAGTTCAATTACACAGTTACAAGCATGCTTTCCTTCTAAATTGGCTCAGTGGAACAAATCCTAACATGTCGTACCAAGGTGTTTGTCTTACAAAGGGTTATTGTGCTGTGGCTTAGCCAAAGGAGATGAGAATAAGAGGATACAAGAAAACATTTTCAAGGAATTGAGGCCGTGGCAAACAATGGCTGCTCTCTGCCCTGACAGAGCAAATATTTTTGTACCTGCAAAGCGCCAATTAAGTCGGGTAAGCAGAAAAGTTACTCAGCTTCACTGAGGACTCAAATGGAAATCTGAGAAGAGCAAGGTGTCTTGCTCCCTGCAAGGCAGCATTTTTTGTGTAAGAGTTTATTCCCTCTGCTGGTCAGTGCGGATGGCTGCTTCTCTCCATCTGCACATCTAAAACAGGCACTGCACAAAGTCAAGATGGGAGAAGACAAGGGACAGAGAACAGAAGTGGCGTGCTTCAAGAACAGAAGTGGAGTGCTTTCAGTGGTGGGAGGCTATTTTTAGAGCAGGGTAGGTGATACAGTGGAGGTAGACAAGGTGAGATCCTTTTCACTGCATATGTGGCTGTGCCAGATAATACTTGTTCCAGAGACACTCTTAAAGGATCTTCTCACTTCTTTGGAAATTCTTTTTTCTCCTTCTGTAAAAATCCTAGAGCACTTTTAGTTTGGATGAAAAACAGACTGTGGCAGGAGCTGGGACTGTGGGAGTGCACCTTATACCTCCTACCTCTCGAATAGCTGCTCTCCACTTTTCTTTAAGTGTCTCAGTTCTTCTTCCTTCTATGGAGATTTTCAGTGACAGCTAGAGGAGAAACCTCCGCAATGTTTAAGCCATGACAGTCACGGGATCTGCTTTCTGCACCTCAGCTGGACTGTAAGCGTTTCCCATCAGGGATTGAGCACACTGCAGAGATTTGCAGATGGGACCTGTGGCAAAGGTCAGAGGGCAAGAAGTACCACTTGTCCTCTGGCATTCCCTGCTAGAACTGCTGTGGCTTCAGTGCAGTGTATCCCAGTTACCACGGTGTCAAGCATAGCGTATGCTTTCTAGAAACCCGTGAATATGGCTTGTCCAGGAAAATGTTCCATATCTTTCCACCTTTAAAGCCAAACAGGAACTGTTATTGAAGGGAAGATGTAGCCAGACACCAGTTGGTGGCTTATTGCAGAGATACTTGGGATCTGCAGACAGTGGTTGCAGTAAGTCATGCTAAGAGGGTTTAGTTTCCTCCTGCCTCAGCCACTGAGTATTCCTGAAGTCCCAGTGAGCTGTTGCTGTTCTCCCCATATGGCAGCTCTTGCTTTTCCTTACTCTCTCACACACAAAAGCCTCTTTTGGCAGTGCTATTCTCTAATATAGAAGGTGGACTTTACTTCTACATACAGCTAGAGCTGAAACTTCTGGAGATACCTTCCATTCTCTCGCCTGTGTCAGGACTACTGCAATAGTTTGCTTCCTCCTTACAAGTTTGCACTTGCAGATCTCTGGGGATGATTCAGCAATTTCCTAGCAGTATGTAACCAGGCTTTTAAATGTATGGCTTGAAGATGGAAAGGAACCTAAGGAGTCTCTAGCCTGATTCAGTGTCTCTTACTCTGTGTTCCCACTTGCATGAGGATGTTCTGTCCACTTTGTGTAGACATCCCATTTACACGGCCAGCCATGGATTTGACAGTTGTATGGACTCCTAAAGGGACAAGCCACTGTCACAGCCTCTCTGAAACACTATAATCAGGCATAAAAAGTGCAATAATCCACTTCCTTATTATTAGCAAACTCTGTAAATGGTGGTTTTCCACGTCAATGTGGTGCACACTCCATGTCTCCTCACAGCTTTATCTGGAAGTTTGTTTCCTTCATGTCTGCATGACCTCTGAATTAGGCCACATGCAACTTTTATAACTACTTGAAACTATAGGGAGACCTTTCAAATCCCAAGACATTCCATCCTGCTGCCAGAGGACATGCAAGAGAATATATGAAGCATGTACAACCTGCATCTTAGGTGATACTGGGGATGTAAATGGAAGTCAGAGATTAATTTCCTCAGCTTCGATGATGAAATAAGGCATCTTTTACAGCATGGTTCAGAATGAGAACCTAAATTATCTGCCTTGCATCTCTCCATAGGGAAAATTGTCTCTCTGCTGACTAGAGAAGAAGGCTAGGGTGATCAGACCCACTGAGATGCAGGTATCTGTTGTGAATCCCTTTTCTGCCTGACCTGCAGCCTCTCATACCTTCAAAATCCACAGTTCAGGATTGGTCTGCCAGGAGCAATAGACATCTGCTTATTGCCCAGATGCTGCTTCCTCAGTGGGAAACAGTGCAGTGTTTTGCTTTCTACCTGCTGGGTCTCGATGAGATGACCTCTGTTGTGATGCTGATATGCGTGAGATGACCCTTCCCCCTCTGTTGGGGTTTCTACTGCAATCCCAAGAGCATCAAATCTGACTGATCTCTTTCAAAGCACATCTCAGACGGTAAGAAGGAGATGGTTTCCAGTCTGGACATCAGACAACTTCAGCCTATCAGTGCAACTGCTGAAGGGGCATGTAGGTGGGTAAGAGGCTGACCTCTCCTGCAGTTCCTGCTGGGCATCCTGGATATGGATGTTGGGATTCCCACAACCCAGCAACCATACTACCCATTCGAGGCCCTGCTGGAAGACCCCTGAGCTCTGCTGCAGCACTTCCCCTTTTCTCCACTTCTAAGTAATATCCACCAACCTATGCAGCTGCAAAACCACCACGGCTGTGGTAGTGTTCTGCTTCAAGAGCTAAGTGATTTCCTCCATTTTTTGAGGTAAACCACTGACCCAAGTCAATTGTGTAGAGTGTTACTGGTTTGAGCCTCACCCTAGAAAACCTTCATCCAGCAACCAGAGAGGTGTTAATACGCACTGTCCCTTCCACTAATAATGGCAAAATGGGCTCTGGTGGGTGACATGGGAGTTCCTGTCACTGCTCCCCACTCGCTCTGTGGGCACATTGCTGTCTGCCAGCCCCTTCAATGAGTACCCTGCATGGACAATCCCAGCAGAGATTTTCCTTCAAAATAGCCACTACAGGAAAGGAACTGGCCTTGTAGGTACTACTTAGCTTCAATCAAGAAAGCATGATTTAGAGTCACCCCCTTGAAAGGAAAACTGCAAACAAACGGTTGTTTTCTCCAGCCACACAGCAAGGTTGTGTTTGAAGTAATTTGCCCCTGAGGCAGAACGTATGAAAGATACACCCTTGTAACAACCAGCTGCAGCTTGCTGGGGAAAAACCACTCCAGCAGCACTGGATCCCTGCTTCGGAGTGACTCACTAACAATGTTTATCCTTCATTATGATGCAGGTTTAGTTCATTAATCACCCAACTATTGTGTCACTAATTAGGGAACCCTAACTGACTAGGACAGGAGATGTTCACAACAGCTTGGTGAAGTGGAGGGAGTGACAAACAGGTCAGAGACTAGATGTGACCTAGCTTTAGAAAAGTGGAGAGTTGGAAGAATCAGGAACAAAAACTTCTTGTCTGGGGCTGCCACAAAAAGAAACACATTTTTCTTGCTAGTCTGTGGGCTGTAAAGGCAATATTTTGCCATAGCTGCCTTATTCTGTGCTTATTGGTAATAAGGGCACAAAGGTGGACAAACAACTGCATCCTTTTAAAGCTAAAGAATGAAGTCTCTTACAGAAAGCAGCAAACAGAAGTAATGTCTTCCTTGGGCTGAGTGACAATGCTGTATGCTGGATGAACAGGGGGAGGAAAATCTGCTCTGTGACTTTATAGTACTTTAATTCATCTACTGTAGTGTGCTCTTAGCCCTCAGCAGATATGAGGTCTAATAACATGCTCCCAGGCAAAGACAACCAAATATCATGGATGTCCATGGCATCTACAATTACAAAGCTGCTAAACTGGTAGTCTAAGCTACTCACACTGAAGTACCAAGGAAAAGAAGGCAGTTCATCTTGGAAACAAAACACTTGAAAGTAAGAACTTGAGCAGAAAGAAAGAGCAGGCATCAAGATGTCGGTCCTTCATGTTTACAATTAGCAACTGAACATATGGGGGAGTGGGAGGACTCACTGCATGCTCGGAGTGGAGCACCTGTTACAGAAGAGATGCAGCAGCACCAAGCTTCCCTAGCACAAGGCACACAAACCTCCTTGTGAGGCAGACGCACAACCACGTATCCTGCCTGTGTGCCCCATCCTCACTATTGCATGGAGCCATGGTACTTGCAAGTAGCTGATTGCACATTGCTAGCTGGAAGTGGGACTTATCGTGATTAGCATTCAGAGAGACAGTTGTCCCAAATGCCAACACGTCTCCTGCCTGTCTCTTTCAATCAAGGCATTTCATTTGGTATTTATAACCAAAGCACTGGAGCGTCCTTAGAAATGAAAACCATTTTATAAGCAGGAACTGGTTAACGTTCAACCCCCTGGTTTTGCTTTTTCCTTTTTCAATGCATCACTCTTCTTCACATGTTCTGCAGTGGAACCAGCTGTGCCCTCCTTTCACTAAGCCCTTGGCTCTTGGCGTTCACTGGAAACATTTTCCAGCTGTGAGATGAAACGTAGAAGATTTAAAATTATATAGTGGACAGTAGAGCTCTGAAGCAGTTTATTCACAGTGAACCTGACATATTCCCTGCTAAATACCACAGGCTGTAAGAAAACCTTTGAGCATAGCAACCTGGCAACTTTTTTTGGAAAATGTAAAAATGGGCCACCCCGGGTTCTGAAATCTTCTGTCTGTGTTCCCTGGCAGGGGCAAAGTCCACTTTTGACCAGAGGATCCCAGAACTTTTTGGCTCATTGAGCCCAGTTATACACAGCCCTGGGACTCAATGAAGGAAACACTGGGCAGCAGACATTGCCTAGTCCTCCAGGTCACCTTTCTGGTAACCAGCAGTCTGACACAATTACTTACAAAGCCTGTATAGGGTCATCCTGCTTAGGGGTCCATGCCCTTTCACCCATGAATCATCTCTTCTCAAGTGCTTCACTCTCAGAACTGTACGTTCCTTACACCTCCATCAAGAAAGCACTCCTTCTCCTGCCTCATCTCCTCCTCCCAGCCTGGTGGTTTTCTCTCTGTATGGCTTCTATTGCTTCAGCTGCTCAGATCAAGAACAGTAATATTTTCACCACAGCTAAATAAAATACACTCCACCCACTCGTTGCCACAACTTGCCTTTAAACGAGCTGGAGCAAAAAAGCATTCCAACAAGGTAAAATATTAATTTACTGTGGGCTCAAATGAGCCTTGGAGCAGTGCAGTGCTCTATGCAATTGCACAGGACAGAGCAGGTATTGTCTGCAGCTGAATTCATTACACTTCAATATAAAGGGTTGGAGGTGGGCCCGCTAGAAATTGCAGGTCCAAGTGCAGCATCCCGTTGTGACTGCCTGCTTCTCTCCCTGGCTCAGCACAATGCCTCCCAATAGTCCAGGGTGCTTCAGATCCCGAGGTGCTTAAAAACCCAGACTCGAATTTCCCTGAAGTTCAAGGTGTCTAAATTCAAGGGCCAAATGGAGAATAAGGCTGGTCCCGAGCCCAGCACGTGGTTCAGAGACGTATCTGTGTAACTTTGCTTTTGCTGTGAAAACCTCAGCTCCACTCAGCGGCAACCCTTCACTCCAGGAGGCATGCTAGTCCTTCTCTGTTCTGCTCAAGCCTGGTTCAAGGCATCCTCCCTCTTAGCAGCATGTAAAAAATCCACCAGAAGAGCTACGGAAAGAACAAGAGGAGGTGCAGTACATGACCTGCTCAACACAGCCTCGCAGAAGCAAGCATTTGACAGCTTAATCTGGCCGTTCAGCTCTATAATCTAAGTTGACAACATGGATTGCCGTTACAAAAGGGAAAACTGAAACCATGTTTTCCCAGATTGCGGAGATTAATCCAGTCAGAGGAGATCCCATTTCCACAGTGACAGCAGACGGCTCCCTGCCTCCCCCTGCCCCACGGCACCTCTCACTTGCAGGGCAGGAGGGGGTTGCTCAGCATAGTGAGGTCTCACAGCACTTGAAAGAGCAGTGACCTACAGGTCAGCCCCCTGCCTGCGGGCACAGAAGTGGGAGTGAGGGTGAGAGGCCCTCAGCTTCACCCTGGCTTTGGCAGAGCATCGCATGTTGAGGGGAGAGCTGAACGGCATAAGCGTGTGTGAAGCTTGGGAGGTCCCACATAACTCCATCCTAACCCACATGCCCCCCTGAGAAGGCCCTGCTATGGCAGGTGGCAAATGGTGGTTTGCAAGGACTTTTGTGTCTGCCGTTAGCTGGTTATGCTACGGTGGAAAACATCCCTTCTGTTCAGTGCAATGAACAGAACCAAAGCAGACAGTCAGTGCTCAACTCTGGGAAGGTGGGATGGGGACATAACCCAAAACCCCACTTTTGTCAGCTGTAGTGGGTAGTGCTGTCCCCAGGTGTGCTTCCCTGCGGTGCTGATGGTGAGGAGCACCCTTATTGTGGAAGCTGCCGGACCTCCATCCCTGGGGTCCAAGCTCCTCTGGGCTTGCCTGCACCTTCTGGTTGTTTCTCAGGCTCATTGCTCACACTGGTGCTTTTCTGGGATTCACAGTAAGACTCAGGCCAAGCAAGACCAGATATAATTTATTCCAAGGAGATTCGTGACTGTTGTCTGATTTAAAATTTCAGAGGCTTGTGAATTACTGATGCGGAAAATGTTTTTCCAGGGATGCTTGTACTGGTCCTGTTAACCACATATGTACTGTGGTATGTATAATGTAATTGGTTCTCCAGTGTTTTCCCCAAGAGAGCAAAGTGACTTTTACGTTTTCCTAACTTGCATTACAAAGCCACAAATAAGATTTGGTGCCCCAGACACTTAGAGTGTAGAGAAAATGAAAGACATCACAACTGTAACTCAGCTTCTCTTCAGAGTGGAGTAAGAAACAAGCACAAAGAGTGGCTTGCTCAATGCTGCCGGAGCAGTCAATAGAAGATGATAAACCAAGTATAGATTACTTGACTCTAATCCAATATTGCCTTTCCAGGGGACCTTATTCTCTTCACTGACAATATTGCCTTTTGTTTGCATAACTTTCAGTTTTAAAAGATATATGACCTGGATCTTGTAAACTGAAAAAAAACCCCCCAACCCACAAAAGAGGCTAGATAGGGCTGAGAAATGGCAATGAATACAAAAGCAAGTGCAAGGTTCAAACCATCATAGTAGGATGCAAAATATAAGCGATTTGTTCCAGAAAGAAAAAGAAAGTTGAGTGGCACATTCTAAATTACAAAAGGTTGAAAATGAGAAGCATGAATTCCTTTGCATGACTTTCTCCCAAGACTGGAAAGGGAAACATTTGACCTAATTAGATCAGTACAAATGAGGCCCAACAAAAATGGATTGCTTCTTCATGCAGTTTGTTATTAAGCCATTCTGAGAAATTGAGTGGTAAATTGAATCAGTCATTGAGTCAAATGTTGCATCTGGATTTAAAAAAGAAATGCATAATTTAATTTTAATAGAACAGGTTTTGCTGCTGGCATGATAACTAGGGCCAGTCAAATTTGGCAGTGCAGGGTATAACTCTCAGCACTGGGAAGGTGTGACTACCTGCCATACCCTCTCTGCCAGTTTGATTGGCCAGAGGGAATGTATTCTCCAAATTCATGATGAGCCGCACTAATCTTACCCTAAATTTCATCAATAATGGTAGGGGAAATGTGGGTGATTTGATAGCTCTTGAGTGGGAGTCACTACTTCGCATTGCCCTGGTCAGTGGAAAATGCTCAGTCAATGCTCTATTGGTAATGGACTGGATTGTCAACATGTAAGCATAGGTAGGACATGCTCAGAGAGCTCCTAATTTTCATACCAACTTGCAGGTGATGTTTTCCTTTGATGTCCTATGCCCCTGGTTCAGCTATATTTGGGCTAACAAAGCAACGTTACTATTACTACTTGAGGCCTCATCCAGGTCTAAGTCCAACATAAATAAAAGTAAAGATAAATTTCTCTTTCCGTTCACAAATTAAGGCATTAGGGAGGTCCAGCGTACAATCAAACAACTGGAACAAATCTGATCTGCTGTGAAAGGATTTTGTTCATGTAATAAAACTAATGTGTATTTGAAGAATTTTACAAACAGTTTTGCATAGCACTCAGTATATGGTAAACCCCACATAAATCTTTCCTATCTGGATTATAGAATGGTGTTAGCTCCTCCAGAGTGAAAACAAGAGCTCAACTGCAAACGAGTGACAGGCTGCAGCTCTGGAGGGCAGTTATTTCAGCACAACTGTTGCTTTTCTCCTGTGAATTAGAGGAGATGCTCGGGTTCATGTATGATTAACTGATCCAGCCTTCAGCACTTCCTTTCCCTAGAGTGAGGGAAAGTTAAGGAGGGCTCCACTTCCAGCAAGGATGTAAATACTGTTTTGAATTACAAAGAGGAAAATGACGGACTCTCCCTGGGCAGCCTGATGTGTTATAAATGCCTTTGTTATAGGTAGGCATGTAGGTTATTTGTCTTGGGTCTTCCTCCAGTGAGTAAGACCACCAAAAGGTTCAAAATGCATCAGAAACACAAAAAGCCCAGTTTAACTCCCTTTTAAACCTTAAACTCGCCCAGTTTAAACCTTGAGCAATCTTTCCTCTCACACCCCCACAAAAACCCAAAACAACAGTAGGCAACACAGTCCCAAATGCTTCTGTTACACTTGAAGTTACACAAGTAAATGTAAATGTTGTAGTTACTCTTCCCAGTGCAGCAGAGCTCTGGCCCACTATTTCCAAGCCATTTCTTCCTGATTTAGCCCCATTCCTGCACATAGAGGTTAGGTTGGTTATATGGCTTTTCTGACCCCAAACCAATTCCATTCTTTGCTCCTTCACTGAGCCAGACTTGAAAAGGTTAGAGAAACACCTGAGATTTGACACAGTCCGCTGCAAGAAGAAAGATATTACGAGGATATTACCCTTGCATTAGTGAAGTAAGGGGAGGACACATGGAGGGAGGTTGTGCCCCATAATTTAATGTAGAATGGCTAAGAAATAATAGTGAATGTAAAAAAAGACAGAAAAAATGACAGGACCCAATAATCTTTCAAAACTGGTAGTTAAAGCTCAAGAATACAGAATCAAAGGGAATTTGAACTGCCCTGCCCAACAACCAGGAATATAAGCCTGACCAGTAATACAAAAATAGCATCTTTTTATAAAATGAAAAATCTGTCCTAAGCCACAAAGCTTCAAAGTATCATCTGGTTCTTCTGTTAAAGTATCATCCTTCTCTGCCAGA
>NW_009925870.1:107411-109100 GCF_000696875.1 Nestor notabilis | reverse complement strand
CTGCTGCTGCCCTTCCAAATAGAAAAAGAGAGGGAGAAAATTGCTCAAACATGATGAAATAAACTCATAACAAAAACTACAGAATCTATAGCAATTACAGATAAAGATGTGGACATGGATTCTTAAAGGGGAGGCTTGTAGTGCTTCTTCCAAATAACTCAGATCTGTCAGTGGCCTACAAATTATCACCTCTGAAAGATGTCATCTTCTAGTGCTCAAGTAGAATAATTTCATTGTATAAAGTGAAAAAAGAACAATATCTGGGTATGTGTGATCAAGGGACCAGTGTTCCCCATCTGTGCCTGAGTGGAGTAAAGAGGACAGTTTGCCAATGCCCCTTGGTTTGAGAGATTAGAGAGTCCATCGGATTGATACTTAGACAACACAAAAGCAAGGTTTCATGGAAAGAGTTCCAACCTTCGCAGCGAGCTTCCTGGAGCTTCCATAGCCACTCTGGTGATGGATGGATTAAATTTTCGTTGGTCTGGAGGTGTGAGCTGGCTGAGGTATGCCACCAGGCCACTATGTTTAGGTGTGTAATTGGGCTCCTGTCCAGAAGTGGGCCAGAAATACCATGAGGACCAAATCCTTTTAACTTTTGTACACAGTGCAAACCAGTTGTGAGGGCTGTGGTCAGAACCTCTTGCTTATACTGGGTCACAGCAAAGCTAAACTGCCATTCAGTGATGACAAGGCTAGTAATCCCAGCAAAGACCAACAGAGAAGTTAGCTGGGACCCACAAGCACCAAGGCATGGTGATCATTATCGAGCTGCTTGGAAGTCCCTCAGGTGGTCACAAAAGTGTCACTGGCTAATCCTGGCTGCTTCAGACAAAGCTGTTCATTTGTCCTCTCCCTTAACAGCTCGACTTCCTGCTGGATTTCAGATGTATATACCCTTCTGACAGTTCTTGACTCTCAAAGGTTTGGCTTCAACAGCTGAGAATGCCCACATAAGCCCTATTTTAAATGTCCTATTTGGGAACCTCCATTCTGCTACCAAGCAACAAATTAAAATAACAATTAAAAAAGGCTAATTAAACATTGCTTCGTTGGGTGAAGACAGGAAAGAACAAAGAAAGTCTGGAGCCCAACGCCAGTAATTCCCTGACTATGAACATGGGGACTAGAATCAGAGACTACCTTTCCTGTGAAAGGCAGCTCCCCACTACAATCCCCACCAGCCCTGAAGCTCCCATGCTTCTGTGCCATGGAGGGGGCAAGAGCTGAAGCCATTTCATTCACCCTGCATAAGCACCAAGGCAGAATCTGGAGCTGCTGATTGCCTTGAAAGAGCTGAGCTGCCCTTTCAACCACTACTGCAGCTAGCTGCCCTGTGCCCGCTACCCCGCTCACCTCCTCCTGTTCACTGGGTTTAAGCTGCTCAGTAGATGACAGCTGCATGGAGGGCCCAGGAAGACTCCTTCCCACATGAAGCCATTTATTTCCCAAACAGACTCCCCTCCTTCTCCCGAAAGCCAGACCTTTAGGTCCTCAAGGCTGCAAGCTGCATTGGCTGAGTTAGGAGAACTTGGGTTTGTTGGATACCTTTGGGCTGACTAAGACTATTCACATCCCTCATATATCTTTCCAGTTCCTTCATTGTGTCTATCTGTGTGGGCTTCTCTCCAAAAAGTAAATGCTCCATGTATTGTACAAGGTGCAATGTAAACTAGATATTTTTAGGTA
>NW_009925870.1:88234-107380 GCF_000696875.1 Nestor notabilis | reverse complement strand
TCCTGCTGGCTCTGTCCATGTCTCCTCACTACCTTTCTGGCTTTTGGCTCTGGGTTTTTCTTCAAGGGAATCTACTCTTTTCCCTCTGTAGACCTCAGCACCAGCCTTATGTATCAGCCTAATAGGAACTCCATATTCTTAAAGGCTATAAAGCATAGTGGGTTGTCTAAAGAGGCCTTGGTTTACTGAAATTTTGCATTAAAACCACATTTTTACAGCTGTAAATTTTTGTATGTTACTTATTTTTATAAAATGTATAGCAGGTGCTTGAAAATACACAAACAGTCAACCAAAAAACTTAGTGTACGTGACTCAGCATTTGAAAAGTCAACACAAAACTTCGGCTTAGGGCTGAGCCACCGGCAACTCAGTGGCTACCTTTCCCAATGCCCCCTTTTTCACCCCACCCGCACTCTCTCCCTGCACACTTCGTTACCCCATCACTTCTAAATCCATTGGAACGGGATTGCTGATGCTGTGTTTGCTCACAGACCTCAGACTCTTTAAGCATCTCTAGTGTTCTGCGAAGGTCTGCGTTAAAAGCTTTTTAAGAGTATGGCTAGATTAGATCTACCACTTTATTCCTGTTGGCTCTCTGGCTGTGCAATATAAGCATCTGAGCTTTGAGTTAGATGGAATTATGGCGTTAAGAAAAACACAAGTAAAATTAATGACCGGACAATGGTCTACCTAAAGGAATATATTTATTCCTTACGACCTTCATGCTAAACTGTAATATAAGCATTTATTTTTTCGTGATAAGATCAGTCGATAGTTCAAACATACAAAAATTAGACCTCACAGAGAGGCATACTCAAGCTCCTCACTTGGTGTGACCTGTGAATATGTTCTTTTCTGAGTCCTAAAGCTACTGTAGTCCTTCTAACACACTTCTTGTTGAGGTTTTCTTTCAAGCACATTTATGTGTGGAACAGAAAAGGAGGGAGCAAAAGGAAAAGTTAATGATACACCAAGAGGGCAGGAGAGAGAGAAGATAATAATCCATATTAATGTAGCTTATGCAATTTCCAGATGCTTGTTAATGAAAAAAACATAGAAGGGATGAAATTAAGAGAAAACTTAAATAAAAATAATCAAAAACCAAGTTCACATTTGTGTGTAGTTTGCTGCAGCTCAGAAACCCTTTGTGTGGACCTGGACTGATTTATGATTTCACATCAAAACCACGCCAGCGAGGGGATTTTGCACGGTTAGGTTGTGAGACCAGATGATTCTCACTACTTCCAGGGTTTATTCAATTCCCAGAACACAAAAGAAAAGCCAGAGGGTGCAAGCCTGCATGAACTAACATAAAAGAGAAAACAGCAAATCTCTGAAAAGCACAAGGGCCAAGTTTTGCATAGCTCCAGTTGTGAACTAGGAATTTCCACATATTCTTTCCACACTAGTGATTCTTTTGAAATTGCACCCTCTTCCCCTTCCAGCCCAGAGAGCCTAAAGTTACATGTGTCTTGACTCTTCTGCAACTACATAGCTTGGCTCTCAACCCTCAGCTGAAAAGCTACATTAAAGTTCCCAGGAATCCTTAGCCAGGCACAGATTTGGGACAGAGGAAGAAATCGAGGGCTTTGGTCCATGCTCCAGGTCATGTAAGGAAGTAGTGATCATACAGCTGCGCAGCTCCCTCCATGCTCAGCATGGCTGTCTTGGCTTGTGCTAGGCTATTTTTAAATCACAGTATGCCATTTCCTCATGCTTTTCATTCTTTCATCTTGCTATTGCTTAGAAATGTTATTCTCATTTATTTAAATGGCTGGAATACCAAGCAGGCACAACTTCCTTTCTAATCTATGTTGACTGCAGACTGCTATTTCTTGGTCGCGCTTACCCATTTCAACATGCAGAATTTACACTTCCCATGTGAGATATATATATATATATGTCAGAGGGCACTATATATATATACATATATACATAGGTTCATCTGCTTCTTGGTTCATTTAAATAGTGCCCAGGCAATGCCAAACTGTCCTGAGAACCCCACAGATGCTGTTTCACATTATTTGGCATATATTTCCCTCGCTGTAATTATTCATTACAGCTTCAAATCCACATGGGGAGGACAGCAGTTGCCCAACTGGAGGCCCTACATCCATACATTTCTCTGAAATGGTTCATCAGTCTGTTTCTCTGCTCTGCAGAAGAGATCTAAATGTTTTACTCCAAACGGTGGCCCATTTTGGTATTAAACTGACTGATGGTGAAAATAAGAAACCCACAAATATCACTCTGCAACCTCAAGTCACCAAGTAACTCTGAAATATGGCCTCCTCTGCACAGCTACAATTTTTTTCTCCTTGGGATCTGTATTTGTATAGCTCATCTTGCAGTGGTCTCTGGGATACAATAGAATTAGCACTGTACCTAAAGGTTTGCAGACTGACAGACAGAAGCTATCTCTAAGTGAGATGGCCTGCAAGAAGAAGGATGTGTCCTCTCATGCTTGCACACAGCAAGGTCCAGAGCCCTGAAACTCTTGCTATTGCTACCATTGCCACTGCTGATTTCCAAACCAGTGAGGGTTTGGGAAGCTCTCTCCTAGGCGATTCCTCCTACTCAGAAATCAACATTACAAGCAATTCTCTCTGAGAGAATGAAGCGGTTCCTGTCTGAATTAGGTCCTATGGGTCTCCATGTTTCCAGCAAAAGATTTTTCACATCAGTTCCTGGAAATGAGGCCAATTCTTCTTTTGCTTCTAGTAGCTGTTGGGCAGTCTGCATTTCCCAGTTCTCAGCTGGTGCAAGGCAGCATAACTCCTTCACAGTAAATGGGGTTGAACCACATCATGCCATGCAGGATGCCACACCATGGGACAGCATTTGCCCTGTAAAGTACCCTGGACTCACATGGGCTTTCAGCTGCAATTCTTTCAGCTTTTCTCACCATGGTACTCATCTATCTAAGGCTTATTTGCATTTTTGTGCATTTATTTACTGGCTGTGATATAATGGTACATACCATGCCTGAGTTGTTCTTGTGCTGCTGACCGACTGAGAAATCATCCCCTTGTGAGTGGGATTTGTGTCATCTACCAGTATTTTAGATTACAAATGTGCTGTCATGGAGCATGTTGGTCCATGTGCTGAAAGCACAAAGTTACCACAGCAACTCTGACCACTGTCAGGAGATCCCAAGCCAAGTCTGAGGCCAGCATTTTTTATTCTTTTTTTTTTTTTTCTAAAAAACCCCAGACTTTAAAAAAGATCCCAACCCAAGTGCAGTCTGTGGCTCTGGGTGATCAATTCGCCCATTCCTACTCCTTGGAAGACATTCACCTTACACAAGCCCTGTCCACTGGAAGAGCACATGCTGCAGGCAATCCTGGCATGGTAATCACAAATCACTTCCCATTCCTGGGAGACTCAGAAATGGTTCTTACTAAGTAGTATTCCAAAGTTACAAAGGTTTTATCGTATTTTAATAAACTAGAGATCTGTTGAAAAGGCTGAGAAAGGAAAAATTGCTCTGTGCTTCGTTTTTGCAATCAAATTGGTGAGTGGTTCCTGGGTTGGAGCTATTAATAAGAATTTCCAAGGCAATTACATTTAAGATGCAATCTTAATCTCTCATTGCTATGGCGTTTCTCCTAGACTGCCAAAGGAAGCAAAAAAGTAGCACATGATGGGACAAAACTGCTAAATTCTCACCTCCTTGACAACCGCTATATGTGAAACAAGTTGGCACTTATCTTATGTCACACCAGTCTATGGGACCAATGGAAGAATTTAACAGTTTCAGTACCTCAGACTACTTTCTGAGGCATTTTCTGCTGGCCCCTGGGCATCTGCCCAAATCTGCAGGGTTCCTGGCTTGGATCTGACTAAGGACATCTTTTTCTGACTGGGAAATTACTTCAGATTGTGTAATGTTGTCAGGAGATTTAGAAATTTAAAGCTAAACCTTAAATTAAGCTTATTTTACTACATGTTTTCCCAGCTTTCGTTGTATCTTCGAAACAAGTCTGTTTAATGCAGGTTTATTTAACTTTTTGTGAGGTTTGGGTTGGAAGAAAACAAAGATAGTTTATGGAAGCTGGCAGGGTAACAGAATGGGAATCCTACCCGTCATTCCATCTTTTTGTGTGTGCGTGTATGAATTCAAGTTCTTTCAGTACATATTCACTCTAATCCTCTAGTTGCCATCTGAGAATGGTGGAGAAGAAAGAACATCTTAGTTGATGTGCTGGTTAATTCACTTAATTTGATCTTTGAGTTAGAAAGATATGCTGACTTCTCCTTCTCAGCATTTCAAAGAGTCTTTACAGCCCTAAGAAAAGTGTCTGAACAGATTTTGGCTTGTGACATTGGGTTTGTGCCCCCTGTGCTGGGCTGGTCATCCCCTTATGCTGTAACCGATGAAGTGCAACACCACATCCTCTGTGGCAATGGCTTTTAGACCTAAATGGTCTAAAATAATGAGGAGTCCTTCTGCATTTCCCCATTTTAGATAAAAAAAAATTAAATAATTATTTATAATAAATAAAATTATGTAAAGAGCTGTCCATTTAAGAGTAGTTGTTTTCACAGCACTTACCACTAAAAATACAGAAGGGCAGAAATTACATGGCATATCTCTGTTGAGAAGTTCCCACAAGTATCTTTATTTCTTGCAAAAGGCTGAATGAAGAATAATCCCAACAGGACACTGTCATACACTGATCTCTCTTTCCAGGAGAGTAAGGAACCTATGTCACCTCACCACTTTCTGACCTGGAATAGTCTCTAGAATAACTTCTAAGCAATATTCCATGTAAAATTGTTGTTGATTCTCTTTCTGAGCTTGTGGAGAACGCTTTTAAAAGACGTTGTGTAATAATAAAATACATCTGGCATTGCAAAGAAAACTTTATTCCTTTAATACCAGTATTTTTAGGTTAAAAATCACATGTGTGTTTGCAAAGCCTGGTGCTTTTTTTTTCAGTGCTGTTGTCGTTTATTAATGTCTCGCTCATTAAGGGTGATCAGCATCAGTAGTTAAGAAAAAAATAGTGGAGAAGCACCCAGACAGCTGAATGCAACCTCAGGAATTAAATCACTCTCACTTCCCTTCACATTTTCTAAATGAATGAATATGCCCTTGCCCTAGTAACTCCTTCAATGTGGTACCATCACTACTATCAAACAGGCCAAGCCCAACTACTTTAAGTAGTTGTGCAATATTTTTTACAACTGTCTTTTTTGCCTTCCTTCTTAGCCCTTATGAGAAAGGACGTAGCCATTTTTCAGAAAGATCTAATGGTTTTGGGTACTCCAAGTCAGAAACATTACAGGTACTGTCTGCATATGCTAGGAAGCACCAGCCTCTCTGGGAAACAGGCTCCCTGCAGGACTCCCAGCTTGGGCACAAAACAAAATAAGAACTTCAGCTCCTGGGCAGCAAAAGCCGACATCCTGGTGGGCTGATTGTACCTTGCTATAAGAACACACATGACTTAGGATCACTTTCCTTCAGTATCCTCATTCAACCCTGCGTGTCTTTTGTGAGCTCTCACAATTCACTAAACTTTCTTAGGGGACTCTTTGTTACTCCCATTCATTTGTCTTTTTTGTCTTCTCTGACAAATGCTTCTGCGTACTTCACCAGCCTCCTTTGTCTGCAACATTGATTTCAGTGGAAATCCTGTCTCTGAAGATCAGGCTGGTTCACTGACCTATTCTTCATTCTTCTACTCTTTGACTCCACGCTGCCAGCTTGCTCAATCACTGAACTTTCGCCTATGTTTTTGCCAAGTTAATGGTTTCCTTACAGTCTCAATAGATGGGCATTTCTTCCTTGCCACGTTCTTTTTAACTTCTTGAGTTTCAGAAATGCACATAACTTTAAGCTACTCTCCAATTACAGCTAAATTATTCCCTAAGGCAATTAAGGTGAAACATTACTTCGAAAGACATTGCTAGTGTTTCGAATTAACAGCAGCATTTGATACAGTTGTCAGTGTTTTTCCATTAACAGTGCTAACCTCCCCATCCTCCCTGAAAACCCATCAAATTGATCTGATTCCCATGGAGCTGATGGGAAGAGCCCAGGTGTAGTTTCTCCCAGTGAAGCTGAAATAAAACATTTGCAATTCTCAGAACTCCGTGCTTCGTTTATTGATCTCTTTCATTCGGTGCATTACAACTTAAAAAGCTTTTCCTCCCCCCTTTTAATCCCCTTTAATCAGTGGAAGATCATGTTTCAGCA
Source organism: Nestor notabilis (assembly GCF_000696875.1). Lineage (NCBI taxonomy): Eukaryota > Metazoa > Chordata > Aves > Psittaciformes > Psittacidae > Nestor > Nestor notabilis. The sequence goes on along the minus strand of NW_009925870.1, from coordinate 101,175 downwards.
GGGCTTTAATGGATTCTTGAGGACAGTTGTGGAGCGCTTTATCCTTATGACTTGGCGGCTGTGTAATCAGTCTACTGGCTTAAAATCCATCTGATTTCCTGGAATTCTTCTGAAGAGATCTGAAAGGACCCCGACAGTGACAGAATTACACCGCAGCAGGGAAATCTGCTCATAGGCATGGTATGTGCTACTGGTTACTCATTCCTCTCTCTACGTGTCTAGCAGTGACAGTCCAGCACATGCAGCAAGAGAACAGCAATGCTCACCCAGGAGATTTCAAAAAGGCCTCATTATCCGTGTATGCACACAATGTATTTCCAAGGTTAAAAAGAATGTAGTTACACTACACTTCCTTTGGCATTATTTATAAAGCCATGAGCTCTCATTCCCTACTGATGGAGGATAAGGAGGAAGCTTTGGGCAACCTAATTCTCTAAGATACAATCAAGGCCCATACGATCTGGCATTGCTTGAGTAATGCTGGCATCAAGCTAAGCTTTAGCTGAGTGACAATGCCATCTTTGTTCAACTAATTCATATTTTTTGAAGATAACTTCATGCGTGGTTCTTGCATGTTTATTGCTTGGCTATTTATTTATTTAAAGCAAATTAACAACTCTCAATTGTAAATGCTTTTAGATGAAATATTTAGAGGTAAATGAAGGTATGATGATGCATAAAATTGCTCTCCAATGATCTGCTCTTAACTAGGAAGTACAGAAGGATACCTTAAAATGTCCAAGCTGGCCACTGAAGTATGGTGGCAGCTACAGAGGCTGGAATACTGGGTGCAAGAAAACAGAAAGGTTGTTGTGGGGTTTTTTTCTCTGTTTGTTAGAAACAGCTCAGTCTCATAGCATTTCCCCGTTAAAGCAACACTCTCTGGGCTTTGCATTTATAGATAAAACCCTTAGAAGTATTGTAAGCATTCTGTATGTGGTGAGGAAGTATCCTAAATGAATGACTAGGCAAAACAGGAGAGCTAGTGCAAGGATGGCTCTGGTTTGTACCCTGAAGGGAATGTGGTGTTACCCTGAGACTCTGGCCAGCACAGCATAGATATGCTTGTAGCTGCTGCATTTGACATGTCTCACAGACCAGTTCCTGTTCCTGCCACAGCCCTTCATTAACAGTAAGTGATGTGGCAGGCAAGCAGGACTGTTTGAAACAAAACTTCATAAAACATGTTGAGAGGATAAAGTTCTGAACTAAGGCTATACTTCCAGGTAATTTTGTGGACAAGTTTGTATAGCCAAGTCAACAGTCCCAACCAGACAAAATCCTTCAGAAAACCTCACCTTTTTTCTCTAGGTCTTTTCTTTATATTATAAGAGATGTCTCTGTGGCTGACAGTATTTTGAGACACATGTGCCAAGCTTGGTTGTGAAGAACATCACTACCACGTTCACAAGGCAGACATGACCCAAAGCACAGCTCTTCCGTGTAAAGCACTATTTGTTCTCCCTAGAAGTCCATGACGTGACCTCATAGCTCAGTTCAAAAGCTGTAGACAAAGGTCCATAAGAATTTACATGAACAGACCAAGGCATGGAGCAAAGAACCTGTAATAAACTGGGAAAATGAAAGGAGCGTATTGTCTTTCTCAAGAAATACAGCAATTGTCATGTGCACTACAGCCAAGGCCACTCTGAGAGAAACCATTCTCCACAGATGTGCTGGTGATTTATTCTGCAGGAATTAATCTCCATGTTGCAATACTTTTGCTACCAGTAAACATCAAGGAAAATGGAGAAGCTGTGGACAACAAAATAACTGCTGTGCATGGCTGCAGTAACTGTCACTGCCTCTGCAACTCACAGACCCTGCACTCCAGGACAAATTAGTCCTTCTGTCTTTCCATGGGCTTCCTGAGTGGAGGTAACAGGCACACCAAAAGTATGAGGACCAATGCCAATTTGCTGTTTAATTTGGAACCTGTTTTCCGTCCTGTCTGTACTAACAGCTCTCAGCCATGCAATGCTGGTGAACTGCAGTGAAGGCCTGATGCCTAATTCACACCTGGTAAAGAACATACAATTCTACTGCAAATGGTTCTAAAAGCAACTGTTAGAAACACAAATACAAATAAACCCATGAGATTGAGTACCAGACTTTCTTTTAAAGGCTATATGAGCTGTGGAAGAAGTCACGCTTATGTTTAAAACTAAACTTTAGTACGTAGTATTTCCAGTTATCATTGCTTTATTTTTCCAAATATCCAGATCATAGCTGACCCTGCTTTGAGCAGGAGATTCCTACGCAGAGAACTCAGGAACCCTCCTGCAGCCCCTAAACATCCAGATCTTTCAGCCTCTTCTGCAGGAGGTCCGCATGCCTTCATGGTGCCAATATGAAATTCCTCTCCTCACCGCTTTCCCTTTTCATTCCTGCTCCTAGCTCTTCACCAAAGCTTTTATGGTCTCATTCAGAATCATTCCACTACCAACATAAAGAAATATGGTGCTTTGCACAACCTGATCTGGTTGAAGATGTTCCTCTTTATTGCAGGGGATTTGGACTAGATGACTTTTAAAGGTCCCTTCCAACGTAAATGATTTTATGAAATATATTTCTCCCCAAAATCCTGAGCTCCAGCTATTTCAAGGAAAGTGTACCTCCTGAAGGATCACCTCCCTTCTGGTTACAAAGCAGCAGATTTAATAGGACTCTTCGTTGTAATTCAGAGCACCTGAAGGAGCTCAGCAAGCTGACCTTCAGCTCTGCAGAGCTGCACTTGTGAGCTGGGGCTCTACTTGTTCCTGGGCACCCTGTCAGACTCTCCCAGACAGGGTACCCAGATCAACAGGGCTGCAGTTCACCAGCTGAGTGTCTGGCCTGCCTTGGTTTAACTCTATCACCTAGTTGGATCTGGTTAATATTAGAGACGGTTAAAATTCGTCTGTTTTGGAAACAGAGGTGAGCCAACAGTTAAATCTGCCATCAGTAAAATAACAAAAAAAGGTTAGAGGAAGCCTGAGAGTGATCACTGGTGGGCCCACACTAACCAGGAAACAAATACTTCTCAAAGCTACCATCAAGAAGAAGAGGTTGAAGCCAACATTTTTATGCATGATGATGTAGAAATAACTCTGACTGAGAAACGTAATGCTGGAATCAATTTTATCCACTAGCGCAAACAATAAAAGTCACAAGTCAAAGTCTACCCTGGATGTACACATGGGAGTCCCGTTGATTTCAGTCCTAGCCACACACATGCATGTCAGGGTGGATTTTGGAACCCCAGGTCTTTAATCCAGTACCTCTATGAAGCTCAGTTATTGCATGCACTAAGGATGAGGATTGAATAGCTGTAACTGAGAACAGAACTGAGAACAGAACCATTTATTGTAACTGCTGTGTCTGAAGTGGGTTTTCTCCTACTAAAGAAACCTAACTTTTTAGCATTATGGAAAGTCCTAAGTGCCATATCATAAAAAACATCCATTCTACAATATAAAATACTCCCTGGAAAACTACTTAAATGAACAAAATCCATCTTCCAGAGTCAGGAAATGATTCACTGTAGAAAGGGAATGAGGAAAGGCTTTCAGTTTCTTTGACTCTGGGCTGGGCTAGTTTTCTCTGTTAGTTTTCTGGCTTTCAAGTCCTTTAGTACCCTTCTATCCAACTTGTGCTGTCTCTGAAAACATCTGACCCTTTTCTCAAATGTATTACTGCATCTCTGTCTCCCCTCTTCGCTTTGGCTAGCAACACTAGGAAGACAGATAAATAACGTCAGAAGCATATATCATAAATCACTGTGAAACTGAGGTAATTTGAATAGTCCTGCTGAGTTCTGATACACATTAACTACACACACAGCTTTAGGAAAGGCTGCATGCAATTGCAAGTCATTAACCTGAGGTGCATCCCACAGTGTGCTCCTCGGAGTCTGACCCAGTGCTGCTGACCTTAGGGGAGTGCTCTCCAGAGTTCATGGCTCACATACTGAATGCTTAAATCCACCTGGAAAATCAAGCAGATTATGTTTTTCCTAAGAATTCATGTTCGGAAAACACGAATTATCACAAAAATTGTTAGCAAAACAAACAGAGGATTTCCAGGGGACCACAGAAATGTGGGTGTTTGCACAAGTTCTGTGTTTGCTTAGGGTCATTGGGAAATTACAGCCTTCATGGGCTGAACTTTCTGAAAGCTAAGGAACAGCTAGGACACGAATTGCAATTGAAAGCCAATGGAAACGAAGCATCAAACCACCAGTTCTGCTCTCAAGAATTTTCCTGAGGGTTTAGTAACACAATTGCTATTAATGTCAAGGCCACTTGAATCTCTGGCTGTCAGAGACCTGACTACACTGTCCTCGGGGTTCAGCTGCCAGGGTCAGGGTCAGTGGGATGCTGTTCCAACCTGTGGTGGTCATGGACTGTGGGGGGGGGGGGGGCAGGTTCAGCCAAGCCAGGCACTTTGACCCTGCCAGAGCTACCACCGTGCAACTCTGTAGGAGTGTCCCAGAGGCATACACCACCATAACTGTTAAAAGGTCTAAAGACAGGCCATGTGGAGGCTCCCTGAGGCAAAGCATGTGTGCTCTGAGAATATATAGCCAGAACACAGCTGAGCCCCATCTTTGCATCCTACATCTTGGCCATGAGCCTGCTTGTGGACTTGAAGAAAATCCCGCAGGGGCTGTGGGAAGCTTTGCATTTGTTTCAGCACAGTGACATTCTAAAAAGGGGTCATTTACTGTTCTGAGCAGGTTTGGGTTTATGTTCAGAGAAAGAACAACTCCAGCACAATAAGATACCATCTACCAAGCAACACAAGATCAGTTCCCACTGACAGCTTGGGAGAAGGCTTTTCCCAACAAACAAGTTATCTGCCACAGGCATTTGTTCCACCTTTGTTCTAGATTCAAACACACAAATTGTACCACAAGAATCATGAGTATAAACGTATTTTTGATCAAAGATATACATTTGCTTTAAAACATTGCGTTTAACTGATAATGGGGTCTGACTGAAGCTGTAGCCAATAGTCTTGGGCAGGACTGATAGATATGTTGAAGGAAATTCATGACAAATCCATCAGCACATCCTGGAGTTAGCTGTATACAGCGTTTCTCTGTCTTCTTTAAAGAGTAAGGGGAAACTGATTTGCAAAATAGACTGCAATGAGCATCTGTTTATGGAAGAAGGAAACATACATTGATATGTGACAGTTCAGCTCTTGGGCTGGAAATGTTAAAAGTTACAAATAGCATGACTTTTGATCAGATGATCAATGCTTTTAAAAATAAGAATATGTACATATTGTTCTTTATGTCTCAATGTTCTGAACTTGGCTGCAAGTGGAACGCCGGCTTAGATGACCACATTAACCTTTTCGGGTTTAAATTCTAGGGAATTTAAAAAAACCCAAGAAATGTAAAACAAAGTTAAACATAACTGAGTCTTCCACTCATTTCATTCTCATGTCCACGCAGAGGTATCGGATTGACAGTGGACTCACTTGGCGCTGGTGAAACTTGAAATGAACTTGAGTGAGGGAATGATCTCTTCTTGCAAACCAAATCTTTCCATCATTTGGTCCTGTTTGTGCTCCAATCCAAGCCTGCAGAAAATACACAGAGCGCACTACTTCCTTTGCTGAGGGCCTGTGCAAATGTTTCTGACAAATTTATCTCATGCTTCCATGTGTAATGGATGGTACAAGTGCCTTAGTGAGGCTTCTGAAAGGGCTGACTGTCATCAGTTGATACCACCCCAGGCCAGTGTGCAGACAGTTGCCACAAAAGAGGCAAAAAGCTAAAATAAACACCACAATATCTGATGAGGGATGGCCGTCTCTTATCAGAGCCATTAAAATTCCAGTCTTGCAGGGAGAGTGGGCTGGATTGTCCCCTGGAATTTGCAGTCCTCATTCAAAGGAGAAGCGTGGTATTCAATAAAGCGGTAAATAGTCCAGGAAGTGCCAAATACGTGTTTTATTACAATACTGTATGGCTGCCTATTCTCTGATTGATGCTGTATGACAACATTTTGTTGATAAGAGCACTTGTGAGTGCTGACTTCGCTTGGTCAGGTGGGTTTGCTTCTGCTTCCTGGGAGAATGGTTTTGGATGGAAAACCAGACTTGCCTTGTTTGAATTACCTGAGTAAACCCAGCCCTGTAAACAGACTTACGTGAAGACTTCTGCGGAAGGTGAATATCGCTCTTGTAAATCATAAAAAGCTGCAGGATATATGTTCCTGGCTCTGATATAAGCCAGCAAAAAAGAGGAATTTCATAGCTGGAACTTTAAACCTCTGCTGTTGTCATTTTGCTCTGAACAAATTCATTGCACAAATGGGAAATCAACCTCTCTAATTATGTGAGTAGACTGCAGTAGACAAACAAGACGGGAAAGTGGGCATCCAGCTTTTTATTTCTTTGACATTGGAAAACCTTTCTCCAGAAGCACTCAAGGTAAACTTGGCTGATATGACTCAGTCATATCAGTTAAAGGAAAAATGTGATCCTTACTTTGATTTTTACTTTGCAGACGCTGGCTAACAATTTTGTTCAGTAAGGACCTTCAATGTTATTATTATACGCATGTGGAAAGGCTGTATTCTTTGGATATGTTAAGAGAGATATCCTATTTTCAGTTTACTCCTGGAAAGGTATTAAAAACCTTTCATATGTAGTCTTAAAATAAGCAGGCTTTTAGAAAAGAGATTCAAGTGGCTTTGAGTGCTGGTGAGTGTTAAAAAACATACTTCTAAAGCCTTTAAAGATAACTTTTATCCCTCCTGTATCCATCTGCTGTACTATTATATTAGTATCCACTCTTTCAGTCTTTTCTCCTGCCTACACTGCGTATGATTGGACTTAGTTCACTCTGAGCTTCTCACCTATTACCATGCATGGATTGTTAAAATCATCTTTCTAGCATGATCAGCCTTCCTATCTTTGTAATGTTGGCACTGAAAATGGTTAACACTATGCCTACAGTTTTTACAAGGAGCACTGAGATGGAGGGCTTAAGGAGTATACCAATTCAGCCTTAACTCCCTGGGAAGTGGTAAACTCACCTGCTGACAGCATCAGGGTGATAGGACTTCCTTGCCTACTTCACATATGAAGATTTAAGTAGTATCTGTGGTTCATATTATCTCAGTATAGAAACTGGGCCATAATCCTACCCCTAACGGCAAATGCTATTGATACTGAGATTGGTACAAATGAAAATGCAATCCAGAAGTATTCCTTACTATGCAGGTCTTCCAGAAGACAACTTTTCTTTATGGGCAGCATTTCTGAAAAGTTTGAGATATTCTACAAATAGATCCTTTTGCTCTACTGGCAACAGGTGCCATCAACTCAGCCACATTGACTTGCTTTGCTGTATGATGAGAGAATATGTATTTTGGAAAAGATCTTTTCCTGATCTTGCTGAGTTATTTAGTGTCCAAATTATTAGAACATGGCCAACAAATTAAGAAACAGAAGAATAATAATAAAACCTTCCCACCTATATGCTAAGAAAGTAAAAATCCTGTCTGGGTTTGCCAACATTTCTTGCATATTTCTATTGTTCAACAAATACAGCATCTTACTAAAACATAAGCTATGCCTGTCACTGCTTAAATGAAGGAATCTTTGAAATCTTCTATATACAAGGTACATCCATAGCTATTTCACTCCACTCTTTCTCGGTAGTTCTCCAACCTTAACGTAAGGGCAAGCATAGGTAAGTTCGAGAGCACCAACACTGAAGCTTCGTATGGTTTCTGTTTACTGGAGAGCCAGAAGAAATGTTAAATAATATGACACAGATGCTAAGAAGGAGCTGTCCATGGACATTACAGATACAATGAATGCTCTCCGTAGACGCGCTGGGTTAAACAGAACCTATGGGTTAAACTTGCACCTATTTTGGTGCATGTGCACAGTTTTTAGAATGATAATTAAGGTCTCGAACGACACTAACTGCAATACAAGTTACTTGCAGTGGAAGAGGGAAAGGCTTTCCTGTGTAAAATCTACATGCTCTACATTTTATAAGACAACAGAGGAAACCAAAAACCAGGTTTGGCCTTTGTTGAGGACAGCGTTCCTCTACTGTACAGGCACTACTTGCACATAGGTGATGTCATGAATTCTAAATCTGATTTGAATTGTTCTAGATGAATGATGACCATAATCACTATGAGCTAGCGGCTAATTCAAACCAGTGGAATATGCATTTAGAGAGAGGCAAGGCAATTACATACTACAAAGATTCTTGCAGGGCATAACACTTTATGAGCAGCTGGTAGATAATAGCTTTTTAAAATAAACACTGCCTAAATGCACAATCCAGATTGCACACAGCTCTTCGAATCTCAGTGGCTGCTGTTTTATTTTCCCTGCCAATTGCAGCCAGAGACTCGGAAAGATGGCAATGAACTGACTGCCGGCTGCAATTAGACAAGCCCAGTGAGGTGACATCTCTAGCTCTTTGATTTGCTTTAAACAGCTCAGCAGAAAGTGTGGCACCTCTCAGAACATTAACGGGACTCAGAGAGGTGAACAGAGGGGTCCAGAGGGACTTTTCTATCTGAATTACTTTTAAAGTCTAAGCATGCTTTATCTAAGGGGTTGTGATTATGGGCTGCAGTGTGATCCTTGCTCTCAGAATTTTCCATATTGTTGCTTTGCCTTACCTACTATAGGCTAGTTCAAAATCACAAGAGACTTCTGGCCAACTTTTTGCAGATTTATTTGGGCTGAATTTCAAACTAATTGCAATTTTCTTGATCAGGTGTTACTTCACTGTTGAGATGGTTGTTCATCTTAAGATAGCATCAGTAGATCTCTCCTTTGCTGGAGTGCTAGAACATGCCCCTGGACCCCTAGCTACGTACTGGCTGTGGATAGACACTCCTATTCCAGGGTTCAGGACAGTCAGTTCTGTGCAGAAAAGCTCCCCAGACACAGTATGATGTTATCAACTACTGAAGCCTGCTCAGATGTGAGGAGAAATAAGGGGAGTTTAACAAATGCACTCATTCACTAGGAGGACCTTGTCCAGATCAATACCTGGCAACAACATACAAACAGTACCTCATGCTCTCACTTACTAAGAGAGCTCTGATCAAACCAACAGGATTTTGGGGATTCTTTTCCAACTCAGAAGTATCATTGTTTTCTCATAATCCCTGTGCATAACCTTTGATTTGGTATCTCCCCTCTGGACATTGTTCATCTAAGTCAAAGGAATCCATCAGAATCACAGATGAATGGCCAGCTGGACAGGTAGACTTCTTAAGTTTATTTGGATGGATGAATGTTAAGTACCTGAAACTTAGCCTCTCCTACAGGTATCAACATCAGCTCTTAATCCACAAGAGCTGAGCCCCATGGCAGGACCAAGTTCTGCCCTCAGACAGGACCTTGGGTTTTGTGTTACAGAGAAGAGGCTTACCCAAGGTGATGGGGTGTCCACTCTGAGATCTATTGCCTCTCCTGAGAAGTGGAGACAACAGAAACAACAAGCAAAAACTGAGAGGGGAAAGGAGAAAACAAAAGATTTATTAGAAAACATGCCACATTAAAATAAAGGCAATCCCACACCATCCCAGCTGTACAAAATTCGGGCCCTTAAGTTTTTTTCCAAGTAAGATATTAATAGCAGAGACCAGCATTTTTGATGCAATTCTTTTTATGTAGAACAATATAGAGAGTCTGCTCTCATAAACACAGTAGGACACAAACAACCAGAGGCAACTTCTCTTCTCACAGCAGCAGATCTTTCCCAGGCAGCTCTCTGACCTCTCAGGCTTCTCCCAGGACAGGCATCTGCATGGCTCGGCTGTGCTGCAGCAACTCTTTGCTGCCTGTTTCCCACATGCTGTCTCCTTCCTTCCCCACCTGAACTGTCTCTCATCCACCCACAAGTATTCCTTTCCCAAAATAATACCCAGACAAAGACCAGCTTCCCACAGTATTCAAATTCCTGAGCTGCCTTGGTTTTGGGTGGAAACGTGCTTAGCAGTCTATTGCAGTGTCTTACATGAAGTAGAGTTTACTGTAAGGCATAATCCAGCTTACAGTACACCAGTGTGCTGAGATGCTACATTCAGGCCTTTGCCCTGAGCTCTCTTATTAAACCGTCATATGTTTAAGCAATACTAATAATACTTATCGCAGTATTAATAGCAATGAAGTTTACCGAAGTCTGTTGTCTTGTTTCTTTGAATTTGACATCCAACACAGGCAACAGTTGTACTTGCAGAAATACCGTGAGAGTCCTGAACCTGTGATAGAGAAAAAAAGCAGAAGCACTTCATGAGAAAGAGCACATGGAAAATGCCTGTGAATCCGTGCTGCTTGTGAATCTGTGCAGCAAATGACTTCTTCGTCACCACCACCACCTCCCAGCTAACAAAATGGCCCAGCATACAGACAGGGCAAAATCTTCTGCACCTCAGGGCAGAAAATGAGGATAAAGCCCCACCCTGTCTTCTTTTGTAGGGTTTTATGTCTATTGGCACAAGACCATGAGGCAGCGGTCTTGTGCACCTGTGAAAGCTAAATGTGAATCACATGAGGCAGTTCCCACCTACACCTGAGCACTGGTAGGAGAGTTAGGTTTTTATAGCTTAAGTGCTTGCTGCTTTGTCTCCACAGCTGATGAGGTCCATGGTGGCAGTGGAATTGAACCCTCTTACTGAACACATTTTCTCCTGCCCTGTATAGGCCACCCACCACCCACAGATGTCCTGTAAAGGCAAGCCACATAGCTTTAAAAAAAAGCAGGAGATGAAAGAGGTAATATTAAAGCAGGCTGCAAAGTGCATGGTAAAGTTCCTTATCATGGGAGTAGGAGTGTGGTGGGTCATTTACTTGGCGCCTGCAAATGCAATGCCCCCAGGGAATCTCGCTTAAATGTTATCATCCTGCAGCAGGGTTTCTCCTCAGAGCCCCATAAAAGAGGCCAGGAAGTTACTTGAATTCCAGGGCCAGCAACTGTTAGAGTACAACAGAGCACCAATGCCCTGGCTAAAGGATATTGGGAATGAGATATCAGCAGAGATCTGGATCCTGCCTGTATGGATCTTAACAGATGGTGGCTTTTATCCATCAGAGGACAACAAAAGCAGTATAGAGATACAGGCTAGGCTGAAAGACTGAAATCAAACATATTCGTGTCACTTGATCAGTGTCAATGCCAAAACCACCCCCTGTAGATACATGAGTCTGAGACATTCTGGTACCAGACACTTCTTCATGCTGGGTCAGCCAGCATGGTCCTACTGTGTAGCTCCTTTCAAGAAGTGGTAGCACTCACAGGCAACCTGTGAGAGCAGCCTCACGAGTCTGGGAGGAGTCCTATTTTTTTCTGTGAGACATTTGAAATACTCTGTTTCTCTGAAAAGCAGTTGGAAAATACAGCCAAGAAGCAAAAGGAAAGGATGAGGATATTTTTTTCTCCAAGACATCTGTATCTGTCAAGCTTGGCTGAATGCAGAGACTTTGAAGAGGTAGGACTTATGAAGTAACAATGAGAGCCATTATAGACTTTTAATACCAATATTTTAAATACCTCAGCTTGGGTATAAAGTGTAAGAGAAATGACAGGACAGCTAGAAGAGTCTGGCTTGGTCTCAGCACACTTCAAAGAGAGCATGAAAACAGCTTGGATCTACACATACATCTCTCTAATTCACTTGAGTACTGGAGTTCAGCCCCACTCTGCTAAAATATTACTTCAGTGATCAGGAACAGGATCTGTATTGCATTTTGGAGTTATAAAATTAGCTAGGACTCAGGTTTTGAGAATGTGCCTCAACATAAGCACAAGCAAAGGGGCAGAAGTGATTTTATCAAGCTAAAGACTGGGGATGTAAATCTGCGGTGAAAGGGAAAATGGAGAAAATAGAAGTTTTGTCTGAAAATGGGTCTCATTCCAACATAACCAATTCCACCCTGACCCAGCATCAGAAAGTGATTTAATGAACCACAGCTGAAGTGGAAAGCAGAACTGTTCAGGTTTAAGGACATGTTGTATCTGCTCTGTGAGGCATAGAGAATTCATGTCGGGGTTTCAAGGGAAAGCCCTTCTCTTGCATCACTGTTCCAGCCTGGTACAACTCATGCTGATGAGATTAACAGTACTGAGTAGGTAACAAACTTTTGGTTGATGTTGCACATGGAAGAAGTTACAGGGCTCTGCTATATACAGGATATATCTGCATATAGATCTATGCATCTTTCCAAAAGTGTATATAAATACATAGATGTATCAGACTTCATTTCATTTAGCCCACTCTTTGGTAATCTAAGGGGAGGGCCAAAAAAAAAACATCCTAAAAACTTAATTTCCATTCTGACAAAACACACTTCTGAGTTAAAGAGGATGTGTTTTGTTCTGAGGAAATCTGTCCTAATTCCACTGTGACAAAGCAGCAGCCTCAGACTCCAGGTCTTTTTGCAGTGTGGTACCTCTCAGGCAGGCGTTGTGGGTGTGAGAGACAGAAAGCTCATGTTCACCATGGACTCCTTTGGCCTTCCAGCCTCCTGCGGCTTCAGCAAAAGGAGGAAAATACAACCATTGCTGGAACAAAACGTCCTTGTAAAAGCAACAGATCTTCCTAACTTTAAGCATTTGCTAATTAAGGCTATGCCTAGGAAACAAGACCTGTTCTTTCTAATCTCCATAGAAACACCCAGTCATGCTTCCTTCCTAAGCCATGCACAGACCACTGCAAGCATGTCAGCGCAGACCAGCAAGCCCTGCTGGTTGGTTCAGCCTTTTTTAGCCAGCACAATGTTTGTCTGAAGAATGCAGACAGGATTTTTTTTTAAAAAATGTTCTCTTATTTATAGGCACAATTAACAAGCAACTCAAGTGATCATTCTACCTTTCCTGTTTATTATGCATTACAATGGGAAACCTGGGATGCTGAGAGCTGGCTGCAAATTCCTGGAAATCCACAGACATTGGCAGGGGTTCC
>NW_009925870.1:59793-88203 GCF_000696875.1 Nestor notabilis | reverse complement strand
ATATTAGAGTAAAACTAGGACTAAAAGTTACAGCCATGAACAGATCAGGTTGGATGGGGCTTTGAACAACCTGGTCCATTAGAAGCTAACTTGAAATCTTCATGATCTTATATTTGAGGTCTTGCTTGCAGTTTGATGGCTGGAAATCCAACAACAGCCTAAAACAAGCAAAAAGGCCAATCCACCCTCTTCTTCTGGTGCAATCTAGGAGTACCCAGGAGCTCTGCACATTTGTCCTTGCAGCTGCTTGACAGTCTGTTGGCTGCTTGCAGGCAGACCTCTGGCACTCACTTGGGGTGCATGTGGCAGGGTAGGGAGCTGCTGGGTTTGCTCACTCCTGTAACTATATGTCCTCCAGAGAACATTTTCTTGCAGTGCATGGACCTTGCTAAGCTGACCTTGGGGGTACCTTCAGGTGTCATGCACACTTGCCATTAGGTCCTCTCCTCACAGTCAAAGGTATACCATGGTGTTCAGGATAGTCGATAATGCTGGCACTGTGATATGGAGCTCTCTGGCTTACCTGCGCTGCAAACAGGATCCTACATCTTCACCTACACCAGCTACTCCTGTGTTTAGCTCTAGAAGCCATGGTGCGATCACCACCAGTAATAAAGATGTCTGCTACCAGACAAGGCAACTCATTTGCCTTAAGATCTAATGCAGAGGAGCTCTGAATACACCAGCACTCGTTCTGTGGCCAGTGTGTACTGGAGTTTTCTTCCTTCAATGCATGTTCATGGAAAAGATTCTGTGTGCCTTCATTCTGAGTTCACTCAATTCATTCTTTACCTCTTTTTCCCTCATTAGTGAGGGGAACGGCTTTTTGGTTGGCCTGTCTCACAGTAGCAGTTTACTTAACATCTCACAGAAATCCTAAAGAAGAAAGAAAAAAGATCCATCCCAGGAAGCAAGACTTGTGTAACGAGTATGGGTTCCATATCTGCTCCCTGACTAACATTTCAAATCCATCTTAATAACAAAGCAACTGAAGTCTATTTGCATTTTATAAAAACAAAATGTGAAATCCTAGCTTAATGCTTTGAAATCGAATCTAACAGCTCACAAATTCCATGTGTCATGCTAATCTGAAGGCTCTGCCTACCATAAACATTTCTGAATCCACAACTGCATTTAATGCTGCCTCTGCCACACTTCAGTGGAAGAGAGAGAGAGAGAGGAAAAGCTCTCTCTGCAGCACTGAAAGTAATCAGCCTTAGAATAATCAGCCTTATATAATCAATCTTAATTGTGAAAATGTTTTTAAAAGAAAAAGGATAGAGTAGAAGCTTGAGACATTAACAACAGGATTATCTGGACACTGGATTTTTAAATTCTATCATCTAGTTAAATTGGCCAATTCCCTCCATCTTTCCAATGCCAGAATTAGCCAATTAATATGACCAATAAACTTTATGATGTGTAGATTAGGATTTCAAAATCGATTAACAATGTTTAGGAGGTAAGTGCAATTAGGCTGCATCGCAATCCCTATGGTATTTGCAATTAACTTGAAGCTTCAGTGTGAATGACCAAAGGCCAGATGCTCAGCGAAGCACAGCTGGCAGTAAGATAATTAAATTACATCACATGATGCTAGCTCCCGTTTGGGCTTAATCCAGAACCCTAGCCTGATGCTAAATGAATTACTTTAATTATACACTGCAAACAGCGAACATGTCTCCCACTGGCTGTAGGTAAATCATGATATGCACCTTAGCCCTGAATCGACAAAATTCATTCACAGGCAGAGTATAAGAGCATCAGTGCTAAGTCAGACAAGAAGCCAATGCCATTCTATGTGGTGCCTCTGAGAGCACTTGGTAGCAGATGATCAAGGACATGTTTGCCAGGTGGTTTCAGTGGGACCTAAAATTAAATACAGGCTTATTTATGTAGGAGCCTCGATGCCAAGGATCTGAATGGCCAGGGTGTAGAGGCAGAGACAAATGCAAACAGTGAGACTTCTGCTGCTTTGCCCTTTGCCATTTCCTCCAGGGAATTAAGATTAATCTTAATAAGATTATGATCTTAGTTTAAAAGGCTATGAAGCTGTAGGACTGGGTATTTCCACGTTCAGTGGCCCATGGAGGTCATTACCACAAGGTCTTTGAGTGCCTTAAAACCTGTGAGCAAATCTAAGGGGACTAGAAAATTTTATAGACATGGATAAGACCCCAGACCACATGAAAAGATGATCACCTGTTTCCAGATACAAAGGAGAAGTTGTAGTGAACTGTCATTTTTTAATGTCTGCTTAACAAACTAAGGTGCTTGGCTGTGAATTATAAAGATTATTGCGTGGTTGCTCTTGATTATATTTTAGGCGGTAATCAGCATTTTTTTCCTTTTTTCCACAAAAGCTGTTGAGATCTACATCTTAAGCACCAAAGAGATGAGGAACTGAGAAAAGGGCAGAAAAGGACAGAAATATATGTATGGCAATTTGAAAAAAAGAAAAATATTTTTCCACCTGATTGTATTAATATATTTGCTTACAAAGTTTGGAATTCATCTTGTCCAGCTGCATATATATGTAAGAAGTATCTAAGTTTCCCTTATAAGAAGTAGAGAAAAATAAGCACCCCCAGAGGCATAATATCCCAGCTATCTTCAGTGGCCATGCTTGAATAGAGTGACTCACCCTTCAGAGGTGACTATTTCTTTCTATAGAGAGACTTTAAAGGCTGTGCTTAGGCTGGGATGACCAGATATCTGTTAGTGGACAAATTCCACCCAAGGAGACCAAAAATTTTCCCTAAAGAATTAGTCAGTGATTAAAGTAAGTGAGAAACTGAGAAGG
Organism: Nestor notabilis; assembly: GCF_000696875.1. NCBI lineage: Eukaryota > Metazoa > Chordata > Aves > Psittaciformes > Psittacidae > Nestor > Nestor notabilis. The sequence goes on along the minus strand of NW_009925870.1, from coordinate 85,400 downwards.
AGAACAGAGCCCTGCAGTAAGAATTATAGCTCATTTACATTTATCTTCCCATTTATTTGCTTGTTTGCAGCATGTAACTGCTATGCACTAAGACATAGCCTAGATCCTACTCTGTTTTGGCTGAGCAAGCTTTTGAGATGAATGGGAATTTTTCGGAATAAGGATAAAGATAACACTAAGAATGCACATCTGGATTTCTTCCTGTGAGAAAAATAGGAAAGAGAAATCTTACTTATCCTTTGCTACAACAGATGAATGTCATCACCCACTAAAACCTACCTACAACAGGACAAGTAAAAAGAACTTGCAGTCTTTGAGCCAAGCTTGGACAACTTTGTTCCTGGAAGTACAAGTGACTTCTTTCAAGATTAATGGTGCATTCTGCACCCTTCTGCTTAACACGGGAAATGGAAAAAGGGTTTTGGAAAACAGCATCAGACTTGGGAAATACATGTATTTGAAAGGCTCTATAACATGTGCCTTTGCTGAGACCTTGCTTTCTTCTTATCCTATTTACTCAGAACAGCTTGATATCTTATTCTTCTTTTTATCCCAGCTCATTTTCACTTCTATTTTTCCCTGCTACATTCATGAAGTGTGTTATATTGGAGGTCAGGTGAGGAGACTACTTTTCCAGCCATAAAACTTCTTGATGTCTGTTCACTGCACCTTCCTTTTCCCTTTCCCTCCTTCTCATGATTTCATGCTCACATATGACTTCAGTCTCCAAAGCTTGTTTGGCACCATGAGATCCCTACCTATTCTTAACCACGTTTTGTTATCTTGATGATTTATTTTAAAAATATAATGGTGATGAAAGCTTCTCTTCAGCTCTTTTGTAGAAATTTCCCTTTGGATATCCATTCTTGAAAACTATTTGTTCCATGATAGCTAGAATCCATCTGCAGCCTCTAAAGAAGATGAGCCTGGCCTTATGCAATAAAACTGGTATTTCAAAGCCCTAGTACAACTTCACTGATTTCACAGAGTCACAGCAGAGTTGAATTTAGATCCATTGGGTTACTCCAGAGCACAGCTTAGTGTAACTTGTTTATTGGTTTCAAACGTCTGATGTAATTTGTGACCCTGAACTTTATGTATTTATCCTGAAAGACTTTGCCCTACCCAAATCTGTCCATCTAGAAAAGCAATTTGTTTCAAAAGCAAAATTACTAATTAGTGCCATTTTAATGAGAAAAAGTCTTTCTAGAGTAATCCAATTTTGTCATTCTGATTTGATTAAGGTATCCAGCCTAAGGCAGCAAAATTTGTTTCTGGGCAATCCTCTGTGTTAGTAAGTTGGGTGGATGTAGGTGACAGGAAAGTCGGCCTATTCTTTCTAAAAGTATTCCTTGTCAACTCCTGCACCTTGCTTGTGCAGCTGATTCATGAGCCTGCAATAGCAAGGGCTGATGGTGAGCTCAGAAGTAGCTTATTACCTGTGTTCTCAGGTATTTCTGTTGTGGAATACACCTTTGTGTGACCACAGAACTACTGTATTGCACTGAACTCTCAATTAGAAGTAATTATGCACCTGAGAGACATTTCTTTCTCATGCCTGTTGGTCTGAATTATTATAGAATCACAGAATCATAGAATAGTTAGAGTTGAAAAGGACCTTAAGATCACCTAGTTCCAAACCCCCTGCCATGGTCAAGGACACCTCATACTAAACTATGTCGCCCAAGGCTCTGTCCAGCCTGGCCTTGAACATCTCCAGGGATGGAGCATTCACAACTTCCTTGGGCAACCCATTCCAGTGCCTCACCACCCTCACAGTAAAGAACTTCTTCCTTATATCTAACTTAAAATTCCCCTGTTTAAGTTTGAACCTGTTAACCCTTGCCCTATCACTACAGTCCCTAATGAAGAGTCCCTCCCCAGTATCCTTGTAGACCCTTTCAGATACTGGAAGGCTGCTATGAGGTCTCTACGCAGCCTTCTCTTCTCCAGGCTGAACAGCCCCAACTTTCTCAGCCTGTCTTCCTACGGGAGGTGCTCCAGCCCCCTTATCATCCTCATGGCCCTCCTCTTAAAACCTTAAGACTTACATACATATTTTTGCTGTTGCCATTTTTAGGCAGTGGTTATAATAGTATGTGAGATGTAGAATAACAAATTTCAAGTTGTTATCTATTGATAAGGATTAGGATGGATGTTTAATCTTAGAGGCCCAGATATGCCCTGCAGATATGCATGGACTGGCTTTGATGAGCAGGCAATGACTAACCCAGGATTTCTCTGTCAGCTGTTGTTGAGGGTGGAGGGATCCTACCCGCCTCGCTCTGCTGTGGTAAAGAGCTAATGTAACCAGATTAAAGCAAGTCAGCCTTTGCAGCAGATCCAAAGCAGAAAGTTCATGGCTCACATTTTGCACGGAAAGCATATGAAATACAGAAATTTAGCAGAGTGGTGCTTACAGAACTGGCTGAGGGTGCCATTGCTGAGATATTAAAGAAAGGGGCATTTTACTGTACTTTCTGAACTGGCATGAACTTAACCCCATGGTCCTGTCACCATTGCCTCCTGTGGCTGGGTGCAGAACATATACACTGGTGGTCCCCATGCCCAGACCATTGCCATCAGAAAAGGACCCAAATCCCATTGACCTTCATCAAGCAAAACTCTGATGTGCTGCAATGGTCCATGAAAGCTGGCATGGATTCTTATTGTTAGATGCTTTGGGACACCTCAAATATGAATGGCGCTATATAAAATTCAATTCTATTGTAAAGAAAACAGCTGTCATGAATTAGGCTATGTTCAGCTTTTGAGATGTGGACAACTGTCCAGTAGGGAATGAACAGAGAACTCAACCCATTTAACTTTAAAACAGAGATTTGTCTTCCCTTTCCCAGAAAACAAACCCCCAGGGATTTTAAATCTATAAACCACATATAGCGTATCACCCAAACAATTTCTTCTGAGGTTTGAAAAACCCCTTGCTGCTAATTATTGGTTATAGATGTTTGAAAGAAAAATGTAGTTTTAATGCTGGGTTTAATTAAAATGCCTTTAATAACAGTCATGGATTTTGCAGCACAAGTGCTAAAAGGCCAAATCCTGCTTTTGCAGTGAATTGAGTTCAGAAGAACTAGATGAGCAAGCAGTCCAAGGCAGATTCTGGCCAAACTTTACAAAACAGTTTTGCTTTTAATGTGATTGAAGTTCACTTTCCCAATAAGAACATTTTCTGGAAAGGAGCAGATTTACTGTTTGAACTTTATCATTTCCTCTTCTACAAAACAATAGGAGAGAAGAGGAACCTTTCCAATTTTTCACCCTTTTAATTAATAAGACATTCTTTGGCGTATGACAGGAAAAATATGTGACGAATGTACTTGATAGGTTATGATTAATAATGGTCTAGGGAGGTTTTAGAGACATGAGACGCCCCATAAACACGGAATTAATACCAAAGTGAACATTTTTATAATGTCCATTTTGGCACTCTCCCTGACCTCAGATGTTAGTAGCTTTATATGTCATTTAATTAGTGCTTTAAAAAAACAAAATGCAAGCAACTCTATTCAAACCATAACAATTCATTGCATGACTTATGTGGGTTTGAACTGGCACAGTTAGTCAAAACATTCCTAATGCCACTTTATTTCCATAAACCATTTGTATCGTAAACTTTACCAGAAATTTCTGTGCCAGGTTTGAAGAGTTCAGGCAGAGGGCACTATGAATATAGGGGCTGGATGTAGCCCACGTATCAAAATGATTTGATAATGTAATTAGTAATAATTAGAGAAAGAGAGGGAAGCTACACCAATGGTATCTCTAACTTATGGTTATATCAGAGAGTCTGCAGCTAGATATGTTATATTTTAGGAAAAATTAATATCTCTATTCAGAACTGAAAAAAAAAATGGACCTGACTTACCTCTCACATTGGTAGAAATTCAAAGTCTAGTGATAACTACATGGCCTTGTAAAAAGCCCCTCTGCGGATTTCTTGCACTTTAGGTACTGGAAGGCTGCTATAAGCCTCCTTTTCTCCAGGCTGAACAACCACAACTCTCTCAGCCTGTCTTCATAGCAGAGGTGCTCCAGCCCTCTGAGCATTGTCATGGCCCTCCTCTGTTCTCACTCCAAAGAGGTCTCACATTCTTCTTACGTAGGGGACCCCAAAGCTGAATGCAGTACTCCAGGTGGGGTCTCATGAGAGCAAAGATCACCTCCCTTGACGTGCTGGTCATGCTCGTTTTGATGCAGCCCAGCATGCTGTAACCCTTGTCATAGAAGACTGCCAGATTTGTCAGGTATGATTTGTCCTTAGTGAAGCCATGTTGGCTACCACCAATCACCTCCTTATTTTCCATGTACCTTAGCACATGGAAATGGAAATCCTGGAAATGATTTTTCCAGGACGATCTGCCTCATGGTCTTGATGGGCACCAACCTGAGACTGATTGGCCTGTAGTTCTCTTTTTTACTTTTTTTCTTTTTCTTTCTAAAAATGGGGGTTATGTTTCCCCTTTTCCAGTTGGTGGGAATTTCATCAGACTGCCATGACTTCCAAATATGATGGATAGTAGCTTAGCCACTTCATCTGCTGGTTCCCTCAGGACCTGCAGATGCATTTTATCAAGTCCCATGGATTTGTGCATCTTCAGGTTTCTTCAGCCTTCTACTACTAATCAACCTGCCCCAGTCTTCAAAAGAAACAATGGAAGGGAGGAAAAATGGAAAGTTAATACTGAAAGCAATCACCCAAGTGATGGCACTGCTGAAGAAAGGGCGGTTTCTAATCTGGTTACTAAACCAGCAAGCAACTGAACTGTCCAGGTTGTCCCTAAAAAAATTAAAGAAACTTAGAACGTGTAGATGAGAATCTTAAATCATGTTTCACTAAAAATGTCAAATGATTTGTCTAGGATGAAAAAGCAGACATATTGAATGGTTTGTAATTAAAATGTGTTTTTAGAGAAAAATAAGGTGGAGTAACACTCACTATGCTGTAAGAGACCATAAAGGAGTAAGGAGTCACATAATATAGATAAAACTATTCAGAGTACATAAGTGTGGTATATTATGCTATGCAAAAATATAGGATGAAAAATAATTATTAATATTAAGGATAAGGTCCAGGTTTTCCTGAGTATGATAACAGAGAATTTTCTTTACCAACTGAGATGAAGTTCACCAAACAAGAGGACACCCTTAATTAGACTTTGTTTTTATAGGTGATAAGAAGTGAAAACTTGTTTCAAGTGGATCATGGGTTGATTCAGTTTAAATATAATTTAGGGATAAACAAAGGCAGTTTTGTAATTAAGGTTTTAGATTTCAAATTGATAAAGACTGAAAAATGAAGGTATCTAATTAGTGAGCTATCCAAAAGAAATCAAGAACCTGAGCACAGAGGAAAAATACCATTACTCAGTCAAAAGGATGAAGACGATCTGTAATCTGCATCGTAAGCAAAGGAAAAATCTTTGTAAACTTGTAGGGAAGCACCCTGGACAGACAGAGGTAAATAACCACCTTAAAGAATATATTAAGGTTTTAGAAAAAGCCTTCTCCAGAGGGAAAAATTGAATGAATCAGCAAAATGAGCTACATTAGCTGCCAGGAAACATACAGGTAAATTCAGAATCAATGAAATCCAAGCTGAATTACACCTTGAAAAAGAAATTGAGACAATAAGCAAAAAGCTGTTTAACCATGTGTGTAAGACTGAGGAAGAAGTAAAGCCCCACTGGAGTGAAGATGGTGTAAAAGTCAATAGTAATTCAGGTTCAGCTTCAAAACTCTGATTTTTATTTTTAATCAAAACAATGAAATAGAGTAGGGTGGGTAATGAAAGTGAGACCCTCAAATTGCAAATACACAGCTGAAGCTGAGATCTGTGGAGGAGACAATCTCCCTCCTAGAACTGTGAAAGAGCTGGCACAAGGAACAGGATCGGGAAATAACTTTTGTACTGATCACGTTAAACTGGATGGTGCATTACGGTTGAATATAGCCAATGTAACATTGCTTCTCATGAAAAGATGGAAATAACACACTCACAAGTAGGGACTAACCTTACTTTAATAATATACAAAATGTAAGAATGAATTTTGAAAGAAAGTATATATAGAGAGAAATAAAAACTAGTATGAAATGCAGAATGGCTTTACCAAAACTGAATCACGCAAGAATAAGCAGGTGTATTTCTTTGGTGATAAAAATGCTTTGCTAGGCAAAGGAAATAAAACATCTTATCTGGGTTTCAGGAAAACATTTGATACGAAGCCATAGGGAAAAAAGCTATATTATGTGCAGAAGCTCAGAATTAGTATAATAACTACAAGGTCAACAGGGAACTGCCTAAAAGGCAGCTCACAACAGGTTCTACTGAAAGGGAAATTATCAGGTGGGAGGAAATTTATTGTTTGACAGATTGACCTTAGGACCTGTTTACTTAATAGTTTCGTTACTGACCTTGGCACAGTAGTAGCAAATGAGAGGTATTTACTGATGACATAAAACTGGAAAGCATGAAAAGAATTGGAAAGAAAGAAACAGATAACCTTGGGGGCTGGTGAACTAGAAGTGAGATCATGTGTAACGGAACCAAGAGCAATGCCTTTGTGTGGAGGAAGCACAGACAGTTCTGCCTCCATCTGTCTGCTACTGGCTAGTTTGAGCCTTTCAGAGGTAGCTAACCAGTAGTAAGCACATGGATAGAGATTGAATGTAGGCCATCTGCCTCTAAACCATGAATTTCTACTGGAAAGTATATCTACATACGAATGGACCACAGGATGGGTCTGGGCCATCAACAGGATGCATCCATGGACAAACCCCGGAGCAATTGTGGTGAGCATATAGGGGAGGTACTTCCAACAGCAAAAGGAAAATAACAGTGCTAAATGAGACTCTGTGGGAAGTCCATGGAGAGAAAACTGGTTTTTTTCCTGCTCATCCATTATCAAGAAAGAAGCACTGAAACTGAAAATAATGCAGGAGTGGAGAGAGTGCAGAGCCTGCTTCCTAAGAAAACATAACTGGACTTGTTTGGGTCAGCAAGGTGAAGTCTGAGAAGAGGTATAACTGTTTTCTCTAAGTACATTGGGGATGGAGAAAGGAGATCATAGAAAAAGAGCTATGTAAGCTGAAGGACTGCTCTGGCACAAGAGCTGTGTACACCGCTTCCTACTCAGAGCCATAAGTTTTAGAACAGTTTCCCACTAACAGTATTTAAAGGAAGAAACCTCACTAGGTGGTTATTAATCAATGTATGCAGTGGAGTCTGCTTTCATCTGATTGCCTGATGTAGCCAGGCAGAGGGCCCACAGCTGGCAGGATCTCTCCCAGTCCTACACTCTGAAGCTGCAGCCACATGCATCTTGCCAGCTGAGGTTCACTTGTACAGTTTTCTTCTGATGGTTTCAATATAACTGATTCCACTTATGACCCATCATCATAAATATTTGTATGCTTTAAAAATGCTGGCTTTGAAAGAAAGGTGAGAGACCCGCAGAGTGTTATCCCTACACTTCTGGCAGTATTAGCCTCATCACAGGAATTTTAAGAGTTAACTGAGCTCAGAAACACTGAAGCTGAAAAAAGGAGCAGGGAGGGTGTGGGGCAGGAGGGAGGAATTGTCAAAAGAAGGCAAGTTAGGGTAAGACCTTACTGAGCCCTGTCCTTTCAAATTTCCTGTGCTTGACACATCATCAGGATGATGTCAAAGGGACTTAACCAGCTATGACACTTCATTCCAATGATGTGGCCAAGCAGAGGAAATTTGAAAGGATGTGGCTTATGGTACAGAAAACAATCGTTTAGAGAAATGCATGACTGCTGTTTTTCAATTTAAATGAATTTTAAGCCCTTTCTCCCCTCTCCTAAACACATATTGCATCACTTGGAGTATTTGCATTGCTGCTGAGCTTGCCAAAGTTTGTTAAAATGACTTTACTGTGATTAAAAGGCAGCCTCTAGTTTTGATGTGGGGACTTCATCATCATATTGTCTGTTGTGTATTATACTATCTATGGCACTGCATGGGAAACTACTAAAAATAAAAAATTGAATTATGTTGTTATTGCTGTTATTAATTGTAGTACTATTACCTTCTAGTAGTAGCACCAAGCAAGCTCTACAAGCCCAGAAGCCCCAAAGCTTTCAGCACACTTCCCCCTCATGTGCCCACTCACTTTGCGGCCCTCCTCCATACCCCTGGCCAAGTGGCTGGTCCTGGGGAGGACAGGCAATTCCCATCTCTCTGGCCAAATACTGTGTAAGAGCCTGGGACAGCAGGGACTGCCCCTAGATGTCCTAGCAGTCTTGTGTGTGCAGACAGCTCCAAGGTGATGGCATCTCCCAGTAGCAGTTGGCCTGACCACAGTCAGCGCCTGCAAAGCACCTTGTCTCACAGCTCCCATCCAGCACCAATCCCCAATGCCACAAGGAGGACAGAGACACTGAATGACATGGGGTTTTTTTGGCTACCAGATGTTCTTTGTGGTGGAAAGATGTTACTGTGTCTATCTCTCCCAGATCCTCCTTGAGAACTTTATATTAAAGCTGCTCCTCAACCTTCAGGGGTAACATGCCATGTGACAATATGACATAGCATTTTCTAGAGCAGTGAAATGCCTTGGAAGCATCATTTTCAAAAGAAAGTTCATATTCAAATATGTCTTAGCCCTGAATAGGCTTCAATAACACAAGCAGTGTCTCAGTTCTTTCATGGATAATAGGAAAGAGCAGATGGTTCAAATGTCTATTTAGAGGATGCGCAGTGTATCTGTGTTTGAGGATGCTTAGCCCAAATCTGGGTGCAGTAAAATAATTCTCAGGAACAAAGAAACTGTTACACCCTCAAAAATATAGCGAAGGACACTTTATGTATTACCAAAAAGAACTGATAAGGTTGGTTTTGGTCCTGAAAAGAAAAAAGCCAGATAGGTATTGAAACATTAAGGGATAAATTAAAATAAAACAAAGAAGGTTTATTTTTGAAGGTGGAGAAAAAGAGACAAATGTTCAGAAAATCAAATAGTTATGTGACTCAGTCACTATAATACACAGTAACTATAGCTGTTAAAGAGGTCCGAGGACAAACATAGCTTCAGTATTTACACTCTTCTTAGTTAAAAACAGATAGCTTTTATTTAAAGAATGTGAATCCTTTCTTTGCTTTTGCTAGTCTGTTAGACGCTGGTTTACAGTTTCAGCTTCCACTGCTGTTTTAAGCATTCAAAGCTTTATCTTAAACAGGGTACATAATATTTTCTGGCAAGCCCTAAATCCTTGAATTCATCTTATCTCTATGGTGACAAGCCTACATTTGGAATAAAGTATCAAGGCTTTTCAGAGTAGAGGCGTTTTCAGATAAAAGCTGGTGCCTTTGATTTATGGCAGTTCTCAGCTTCTATCATTTGAAAAAGAGGAATGCCTGATTATTGGTTAGGAACAGCTTTTTCAGGAATAAGTATTTTGAATTAAAAAAATCCAACTCTGCAATTATACAGGCTGCTAATTTACATGAAACGATATGTGACTGCTGAAACCAAATGGGCACACACATGTGTCATCTGTGTTTGAAGTACCATAAAACTCCTTGTTGAGAGGAAGGAGAGGAAGGAAGCAACACAGACTAGTCTAGGACTAAGATAAAAAAAAAATTTCCATGTAGTAACTTTTACAAATGGTATTTTTGCTTCCTTACTCATGTACACTCACTCCCACATGAACTGTAGCTATGACAGTAGCCAAGAGCTATTGGCCCATTTACCTTTCTCCCAAAAGGGTGTGATGTTCGATTCCATTAAATCTGTTAAAAGGACACTGAAAAAACAATTTCTTAATAGAATGGCATTACTTTTGCACAACACAGCCCCTTTCTGGTTCTGATGGATGAGCCCATCTCTCACTAGCCATACACCAGCAGATTTGCAGCACATGAGCATCATAAGCAAAGCATCAAGCTGAAAAACATATTGAAATACAGATTTTTGCATTCAGATAACACAGAAACTGACTGCAGAGGGTCTTTGAGTATGTCTGAAGTAAGGTCTGGTGCTTTGTATGCACCATGAGGACAGTGAAAATAAATAGGATCCTGCTAAGTATATGCAGTAGGGAACATGAACTTTCAAGTGGAACATAGAGTTCTCTTTTTCTTAGAGAGTGTAAGGGTATTATTTTGCACTCATATTTTGTCAGGTAATACTTTCCAAACCCCATCACCAATTCTTTCATAAAGATGCTATAGAAGACTGTGAGGCTGACACAATGTCTTCCAAAAAGAATCTGTGAGGGCAGATATTAACAGTTTTCCAAGCTTTTTCACTTTTGAACTCAGCTATGAAGCTAGTATAGTCATAAAAACCCAGTGGAAACTGTGTGCAACACGTTTGGTTTCAATTGTCTGTTGATTTTACCCGATTTATATACAGCAGATCTTTGCCAGTGAGTGTAAAGATTTACTTTTTTTTACTACCAATTGAAGCCTTAAACTAAGTCCTCAGAGTTCGTGTCAAATTTTAACTTCTGTTGGCTTTAGCCTTATAAAAAAAGAGGAAGAAAAATATTCCAAAATCAGCTCCCCTGGACCTTCTTGATCTTATCTGACATTTTCATATGAATGCCCCTCTAGGTCCCATGATCTCATTATTCATGAACAAAGATTTATAGCATCTTCTTTTTTTCCAAATACGCTAAAGTGGAAACTAGCATTTCAGGTCCCTTAAAACATTACAAGAAATATGATGTTGGGAAAGAGGTGTATGAGGAAGGGTAATAACAGCAGTCATATAATCCCCTGGGGAAAACCTGTTTCCTTCAAGAAGCAGTATCTTTTGTCTTTGTATGGAGCTTGAGATATTTGAAAGGAATTCCAAAGTGGTATCTCAAAGGGATCCGGCCAGACAGAAACATGTGATTTTGAAATGCTGCTGAGCTGGACGGGAAGACAAGACCAGCACATCTGTGGATGCTACAGAGACCAAGAAGCTTTGGGTGTCTGCCTGCACAGTATCTACTGTGTACTTTTGTTTTGTTACTTATTTCAGTCTGACACAGGCAAGACCTCTGGACAGGACGTATGTAGCTACTGGGTGACAAAAGACTGGACTTCCAATACAAAACTGCTGTCCTCACCCATACATTTTTTTTTTTTTAAACAGAAAACAATATTTTTCAGTGAAAAAAGTTAAGAAAGAAACATGAAACCAACTATTTTCGTGCTTTGAAAAAAGTTACATGCCTGTAACCACAGTGCATAACAATTGTAGTCATGTCAGATAGCCCCCAGACCAAAAAGTGACTTCCTGCCAAAATAAAGTTTCCTTTGCTGGATGCCTTCTCTGAATCCCTCCACTTCCCCTCTTTGTCCCATGTTTATTTCCTCCTTACCCCTAATCTGATTTACTTTCTAACCTGATGCTATTCAAATGGCTATTTTGAATGCTATTTTGGCACAGCCACTAGTGTCATAACCAGGGGGATTCTCATGTTTGCACTCAAAGCCACTTCTTGGGCTGCCACAGCATTTTTAAACCATGACAGCCTTCTACAAACACTGTAAAACTATTCTTCATACAAACACTTTATCGAACCAGGATTTCTAACATGGTCTCAGCTTTCCACAACTGTCACATGGTGCATAAGTCACAAAGAAAACAGGTTTGTAGGAAGATCCACTGTGACTCCCTTTTTTTTTGTCAGCTTTTGGGTCTCTGGACACATAGTTATATACAAATCTATTTCAATCACCATATTTATATTTACAAACCACGCACCCCAAAGAAAGCAAACGAAGCTGCCATTAATAACTGTAGTTTGTAGGCAGGAAAGGAAGCCATCAAAGATATTGAACAGTTGTATGTCTCATTAAAGGCCCAGTGAAGTCAGTAATAACCTTCGCTTTTGATCCAGTTGGCACTGAACGAAAACAGCACCCAAGGAGGAATACTCAAATGGGATTTAAAAAGTCTAAAAAGTTCTAAAAGAACATCCCTAAAACATTTTAATTCTGCATCTCTTTGTGGACTGTGAGCTTTCCAGAGCTCTTCTGCCACTTCTTCTTTAGCCCAACTAAATCTATTCCATTCCCTTCTAGGCAGTGACACTGAATTGAGCTGTGTGCCAAGGCTTCCTAAATTATCTTTCCTCTTTGCATGTGTAGAGCAAGATACAGATTTGCTTAGTGCCTTGCATGATTGGGGATGGAACAAATGATAAATTCTGTGAGCTTTTTTATATTAAGCCCTAATCCACGAAGATAGATTTATAATCTTTATACCAACAGCCCTCTGCTTTTGAGAGTAACTTAATGATGACAAATATTCTTTCTCTGTAGGTCAAATGTACTAGGTAATGCTACAAATGATCTCTTTATTAAAAAGGAAAATGCTGATAAAGATCGTTGTGAATCATAGGAATAGCAAATTCAGTGAAGTCACTGCTGCATATAATTACTACAGCAAGGATTTTAGATGCCATGCAGGAGTACTGTTGTCTTAGTTGGACAGCCTTTGTAGTGGAGGTGGGAAATGAAATCAGACTAATCTGTTTTACATCAAAAAGGCATATTAGTTAAAAGGAAGCATCAAGATAATCTCTGTACTGTATGAAATATCAGCTTTGACACAAGCCACTCAGCTAGGGACACTTCAACCTTTTAAATTCAGATTGTTCCAATGTGGAGATGGGATAGACATCCTGCTTGTGAGGGAATCCAGGGCAAAGCTGGAGGGATAAACTTTCTGCTCTTTTCTCCCTTCTTATCTCAGTATTAAAAGGTCTTAGAGAGTTGGCCAGTTTAAAATTACTTGACCTAGATAAGAGATGTAGAGCTCAGTAAAGAGAAGACATCAATCTGGTGGGGTGCCATGAGATGGGTATCTATCTAGTGTTCCATATCAGAGAGGCTTGCACTCGGGATGAAGAGGAGGATTTGGTTGTGTGCATATTTGTTCAGAGAAATTTGTGGTGAAAGAAGCTTTTTAGATCACATCACCCAGAAAAAAATAGTTGTGGAAGGGTTTGTTGTATTCCTTCATCTTACTATCACTCTTGGGTGACCCAGTGGCAGAGTTGCTCAGCAGGGTGTGGAGCCACTAGCACAACTAACAGTGCATGGTGGGTTCCCTATCCAGAGCACTAAGGAGAGTCAGGTACCAAAAGTATGTCTCTCCTGCAAGCAGGATGCATGTCATACCAGCTTAACCCTACCTCACCCAGCCAGCTGCACCTAAGATACCTCAGTGTGAGCTATACCCTGGGCTGTGCAAACCTCCTAGGAACCTCTGGGACACCCCTGGGCATACCATCATCTGTACTGCCACTGGCACCTCTATGAGAAGGATTCACAGGGTTGTGTGTGTACCTGCCCTCGCTGTAATCCCAGATGGCTCAGCAATGTAGCTGGAACAAAGCATCACTGGTTCCAACAGATGCCCCTATAGTTATACTCCTATAATGGGACTACAGTAATATGGTGCTAGAGCCTCCCTTGCCTGCAAGGAAAAAAGACCTGGCAAGCAAACCACACTGCTTGTGTTTGCTCATCTCCTAACTGAATCACAGGGAAGTGCCCATCTTTGCTAATGATTCATAACCTTGATTCCTCCACTGGTGCCAGAGTGTAATTTTTTGATTTCACAAACCAAAGCTGGTATTATGACTTTCGAAAGATAGGTAAAAGGCCTGCTTGTTTTTTAGCCATAAACCCTGCAGATAATTAGTCTCTGTTCATCTAGGAAACAGGTACAGTTCCAGCATCTGCCTGAGGACATTTGTGTGCATGTTACCCACCTGCCTGGGTGAACACTACCATCATGCAGTCATTTTATGGGAGGCTCTGCCAACCCCTCCTCTTTGACCTGTCTTATTTTACTCAACTCTTTCAACACAGCTTGGGCACAGGAGGAGAGCGTAGCTCTGTATCCCCCTGGTTTTAAAGCTCAGGTGGATGGGTAGAGGTGGGGATTCCACTCCCACACAAGCCAATGCCTGAGAAGACATCAAAACCACATGAGAGAGGAGAAGAGATTGCCCCTACTCGATTAAAACCTGAATTACTCTATGCAAAGTGGAACTTTCATGTTCCACACTGGCATGTATTCACAATAGGTTTTGTGATGGCTCCAGCTCAAAGGCAGATTAGAGCCTCTGTTCAGAAGATGAGGTGTGCAGGGCCAAACACCCTCTGGAGGGGCTTGGATGTGCCAGGCTAAACCCCAGAATCACTAGGCTGTTGATGAAAAAGGAGAGAAATCTTCTCCTCTAAAAAGTAAGTGGATCTTAGGACAAGGAGAGCATGACAGTTTCTATTTTGCCATAGCCACAAATTGCACTTTGTAGGGTATTATAATGATTAATTCATTATTAACTGGCATATTCATGTTAAGATTGAATCCTTTTCTAAAAGATAAACCCCAGGAGCCACTGAACTAATATATTTGTAAAGAATTATTTCCTCTTTTGCAGAATTTTCTAGATTTGCAGCTTACGCCACACCAGGCTACTGAGCAGCTGATAGCATTGATGCCTTGTGGCCTTAAAAGCTATTATCTTCTAAAAGCTTATTGGTAAAATATTAACCACATCATGTACCTTGTATATTAAAAGGAAATTCAATTTGACAAGTCTACTTAAAAATACATAACGCTTCCACTTATACTTAGTGCCCACATAGACTAGAAACTCATTCAGATTTTTGTGTAAGTATATATGAATTATTCAAGAAGATAAGGAAAATCTGATGTTCCATGATCCTTCTCACAGGAAACTTTAAATATGAAAAATTCCCTTGCTTTTTCTGAGTCACTTTTTGTTCTCACTTTTTTGAGATTTTTGAGAACCACAGATCCTGCAGAGGAAAATCATTGTAAAGTATAGGCAGTTTCCAAAATGAACAAGTAATGTTATGAAATGCCTTTGTAGTCTGAAATACCACTATTAGGTAAAGGAGTCTTGTTCCATATGCCAGTGCAAATAGCAATTAGTTCAAGTAGAACAGATTAGACCAGGTGCAGGTTTTGAAGTGACTTTTGGTGGGAGGAGGAAAAGGTCTCTCTTTTGTTAATTGTCAGTGGTAATTCATCAGGCATCTGAGGAATTCAGGGATATTCAACCTTTTGTGCTTAGCCAACAAAATGCAACCTCTATGGCATCCGTGAACTGGTTGGAAATACAGGGCTTATTGATGGTTGTCAGTCCGCTGAAGTGAAAGGCAACATGAGGAAGAAGCACAGGTTATATTTGTCTTCCACAGCACATCTATTTTTTATGGGCTTTGTTGGAGAAGAAGAAAGGCAGAATGAGCTCCTCCAGTGTGGGAACCATGGGCAAGCACAGCTTGAGGGCCAGAGGCAGACAGCAGGCACATGAGGTGGCTGCAGTGGTTCCCTCAAGCCTTGCAAAGCTATAGGTGACTTTCATAAAATGACAAAGAAAGGGGGCTATCACAACAAAGTCTGCCCTTGAGAAGAAAGATACTCCCAGAACTTCAAAAACCTCCTTAAAAGATTGGATTAAGTTCTAATCCTTTGAATCATGGGTAGATATGAGTTCAAAGGACTAATGTAATTTTATTATTACATTTAATCAAATGTTTAAGTTAAGAAATAGGAACTAAGCTAAGGGCAACCTTCCCTTATCAGCTTCCAGCATCTGAAAACAGGAATGAATTAATTAAATGTAACAAGCTTAGGGGTATAACATAGAGCAGCAGCTGAGTCAGCTTGACCATCGGCCAGTTATTGGGGTGAGATGTGCAGCTCAAGTACTACCAGATGATTCAATTCACATATCTTGGCAGTAACAGATAAGCCAAAAGGGATGCCCAGAGGGAAATAGTGTCATGAATTGGCAAGGCAGAAAGTCATTCACCAGCTTAAACAAAATGTTGTCATCACAGAACTTGCACATTTAATCCATTCAATAGAGTAGGCTGCCCTACCCAATGAAAGCAGATTTTGCAGGTTAGCTTCTCATTAAAGGAGAAATTAGTTTTGCCAGGCCCAGGCATATGTTATGCAACTGGCTTACATCAGGCCAATCACTCTAACCTCTCATTTTCAGGTGTTTCAGCTCAAATACCAGTGCCAAATAAGAATCCATTGGTCATGATAAGAGACTTAAAAGAAGAGAGTGTATATTCTTGCCCTTTTCCATAGCTTCCCACAGATGAAGACTTCTTCACAAGTGCAACAATAATGTAAAATTTTTCACAGATTGCACATTGACTTGCGTTGTTCACCAGGAAATTGTAATATATAATCACCTCCACCATCATGACGTATGTCCAAATGACATATGACTAAAGAATTTTCTTTCTTTCTTACTGTAAATTAAATATGGATGAGATGTGACTAAATTACAACAGGTTTCATTTACACATAGTTAATTAAGTCAGTGCTGTTTAACAGAAGAAATTCCATTCTAACAGCGCAGGTTTCAGCACAAGCTTTTTTCCTTAGATGAGAGGTAGCGATCTTCAGAGGTGGACAACTAAGTACAGGAAGAAAGAAATTATCTGAAAAATGAGAGTATGTTATGGCAGATTTTCAATTCAGTGGGAACCTAAGTGTTGCTGAAAGAAAAGTGCAATATAATTTGAATGACTCATTCCAGGGGCTAGGGATTTCTTCTGTTTGTTAGACAATTAAAGCTGCAGAACATCTAGAGGGGGGAAAGAAAAGGAATGGATAAACTGAGTCCTGTTCTGTTGCTGCTTTCAACAACCCGAATCTGGGAAAAGCACAGAAATGTCACAAACAACAACCACCTCAAACCAAACCAACCACCAACTTAACAGACATGAAGAGATGCTGAGTGGCAGTATGCTGAGTGGATGAAATCATGCTACCCAGGTCCAGCACAAGACCAAGAGCTAGAAATTTGGGAAACACATGAGAAGCATTTTCCTTTGCTTCAAGCCCACGCCTTAAACACAAACCCAAAATAACTTCTGGGTTTCCAGCTTTTGCATTCTTCCCTGGTTCTTTTTTTTTTTGCATACATTCGTATGTGTGCTCGTCGTATGAATGTTAGTGCTCCTTCTGGTTTCATCTTTTCTCCTCTCTGGTTTCTGCAGAAAAAACAGGCCATTGACTGCATGCTTTCAAACATTGCCATGGCAACATTTGTGATGTCAGGGACACAGGATTAGGAGTTCCTGGCATTGCTGAGCTAAGGGGAGAAGCTTGGCTGGGAAGGAGAAAACTCCCATCCAAACAGCTTTGACAACAGAAATGGGAATTTCAAAAGCAGCTAGTGAAGAACCCTCAGTAGTAAACTATCCAGAAACAACCAGAAATTCCATGTCAAAAAACTGTTGACTGAAAATAATCCCAAAATCATCACCATGGGAGTAAATCATTAAAATCAGTGGAGCAAAGCCAGTGTTGTGCCAGCAGTAACTGTGATGTTAGAATCAAGATCATTTTACCATTTTACCAATGAAAGCAAAACACGGCAGCGGAAAATACAGCATCTTTAAGTAAATTATACAATGATTTGTTTCAGTGTGTTATGCAGTGGTTATTATGCAATATCTATTGCTGCTCCACTGGTAAAAACCTGAGTGCAATTTTACACCAACTCTTCCCTTGGACCAAAAGTTCACAGTAGAAAAGACAATGTAGGAACCAAATGTATGAGTGCACTTAAAATAATCAGATACCTCAGTTTGTATGTGTGGGAGTACTGTTCAAAACTGCAAGGGGTAACAGGGCACTTGACAACCAAAGGCCACTCCCTCAGTTATTGCTTTGGAAAAGGAACAGATGTCAACAACCAAGCCCACAGCCCAGCCTTTAGGGGGGTGAGATGAGACCCTCCTCAGCCATGCAGAACAGCTTATCACCGCACTGGGGATGAGCACTGCTGCTCCCAGCCAGCTGCCAGACCTGCTTCTTGAGGTGGTCGTGCAGCTGGAGAGGGGAAATTGAAGAAAATAAAAACAAAAATGGGGAAGAAATAGAGGGAAGGAACGAGTGCGGAGGCCCAGAGCAAAAGTTAAAACTGGGTCATGTTTTATGTGAGGGTGGTCTGCAACAAAATGAGCTGGTTCCTTCTCCAACATTGAAAAGCAGGAGCTGGGAACAAAACGCCTTGCTCCTCGTCTCCTCCCTGTGTGGCCTTGCTCCTTCTGGGATTTGCTGTTGCAATGGCTAACCTACCTATGTGCCTACACATCAGGACTCCTTTAAATCAGAAGAGCTCCTTCTGCTTCCTAGACTGCAAGGAAGCCTTGATGAGTTACGTGTTGGACAAGGACAATATGTGATGAGCTGAAGGACCTCAAGCAATGTATTTCAATGGAAAACTAAATAAACTGAAGGATACACACTCCCCCACACACCCATCATGATTTTGAAGGTAAATTAAAAAAAAACCCAACCTGGGAGTCAATGCCATTACAGCACCGTGCTGTGATTTAGGGCATGTCTACTCCCAGCAGGGGAATACTGAGGCAAAGAGCCCTGAGCTACCTATTTCCAGAGCTGAGTGCTATATAATTACTAACTGGCCTCGCTTCAAAACAGGGTGCAGCCTCACATAAAGCCATCTATATTGCAGCTGGGACATGAGCCAGTACCTTCTTGTGTCCCCACGTCATGCCCTGGAGATAAATCAGCCTGTTCAGAGGTTGCCCAGGGTTGTGTGTCCTGCTTTGTGGGGTGGACCTGCCTAATGAAAGAGTTGTGAAACTGCTAAAGATCAGTGCTTTTTGAATTAAAACTCTGTTTCACCTAACTAAATTCCAACCAGATCAGCCCATATTATTTTTGCTATGGATGTTGTGATGCCTTCTACATGGTTCGAATTGCTGGTAGGATTTTTGTGCCTGTTTTGCAATCCAGAAACCCAGGGCTGTAAAACAGAAGCTGTGATTCTAGCAGACGTTTTCCTCAGCATTTATGCTGCTCCTTTCAGTGCCAGTGAACTGTAAAGAAGCCACAGTCCAGATCAGCATTGATCCCTCTGCATTGCTTTCTGTGTTGTCTCTTTTAGTATTTTAAGCATCTGATGTACAGATGACAATTACCCATATTGCTGGCATGCACCTATGTGTTGTTGCTGATTCTTCCCATTTTACTGATAGTACTTCATTTTTCTCTTAAAGCATGAAGGAATGGCAGGCATAAAAAAATCACTTTAACATTAACCCCCACTTTTCAACAGCCTAGCTCCATCTCAAGTTTTGCTGGGTTTTCACTTCTGCCAGTGCAACACGTTGCAGAAATGCAGTTGATACAAAGAACTGGCTGTACTTTTAAATGAAAACAACAGTGTGAGAAGTCAGTGCAAGGTGCTTGACCACAATTAACCCATCAACTCAATGGGATGAGAATGGGACTCTTTGGAAAGGGCTGCTGGGTTTATCTTCAAGGATGATGTTCTCTGAAATAGTAGGATGCCTCAACTACCTTCTGCCTTAGTAAATGTTGCCACATGGCATCAGTTATGTCAAATTTATTGTTGAAGTTGTGGTTGCAGAAAAGGTACGTACTCACATTCATGTACTTTTTCAAGTGGTTTTGACTTAGCCACTAACATTTTTACTGGAGTTTCCTGAATAACTTAATCTTGCTCTCACAAGTTCCTGTGGAAATGCTGTGCACCTGCAATAGGCCACAGAAAAGTGTACAGGACAATCATGTTGTGTCTTCACAGATTAAATGAGTGAATTGTTGAGGTTCCAGAAGAATAAAATACCTACAAGGGGGAAAAATCAAATAGCTATTAAATTCTTATAGCCAAAAGTGAGTGAGAAGGAATTTTAGTGGCACTGAAATGCACAGGGGTCAGAGCAAAACCAGTCCATTTTATCAGAAAGGATTTTACTACTGACAGCTGTATCCTCAAACATCTTTCCATTCTGAAAGCAAAACAAGAGCTCAAGCAAAAGCAATTCTTAACTTAAGCTAAAATATTTGCTTCTTGTGTTTTGCATAATCTTTTCATTGTACCTAGTTAACTAAGTATAACTATCCTGCTTAAGAAATCATATGAAAAATGACAGGCAAGCTGCAGACACTCTGATATCAAGTGCAGACTTATGTCCACATGTTCACACTCGTGCTCTCCCTTTTCCTTCTTTAATTATGTTATTTTTCTAGTAAGTAGCAGATTACCTGACATGTATGTCAATTAGTCATCCTTTTCCCACTGCAAATCTTACCATCTGTTCAAGATTTCTTAGGATTCAATGGGAGTTTTCAACCAACTTTATTCACTGGGTCAGACCCTCAAATGTTCAAAAATGGTATGATGGAGCTTTATAGAGGAAAGACAGTCTGATCCATCTGGATACAAGAATTAGATCCAACTAAATCATATGTTTAAAGACGAAGACCTAAATTCTTGTTAATTCTGGATGTTCTGGTTCAATATATTTAATACTCACGCAGCATTATTGACTTTCTGCCTTTATAGATACAACAAAAAAGTATTTCTTGCAGAGTGTTTACCGTGTGTAAAGCACCATGTACTGCACAAAAGTGAGTAATCATCAGGCAGTCTTGTGTAGGAAAGCTGATGCCACGTGCAGCCGCTTGTTTTGTTCCTGGTCACACACTGTTCCCAGAAAAAGCGTTCAGGTGGTTTTAGTCCCAGATTAATTCCTGTAACACTCCTAGGATGAAGTCAAGTGCACAAAACCCCCAAGGTTTAATGCAAGTGCAACTAACTTCAAAGAAACTAAAGCAGAGAGATACAAGGTCTGATCCTCAAAAGTACTGATAGGTAACTTTAAAGTTTATTAATTTCATTAATAGATTAGTGTGCTCAGCCCCTTTAGGGACGCCAGCTGTTGTGCAACTTGCTCAATTCTGTTAAAAATCCGCAACACTCAATTGTTACTTTTTAACAGTTTGATTTCTGTGATATTCTACTATAACAATAATATCACATTTTCTGGTGGTCTTCTTGGCCCCAGTAATCTAACATGTAATAAAAGTTAAAAATGAAAGATCAGACTCACTAAATGTTTTGAATAAAATAAGTAAGATATTTGGCAATACTGCCTCTTGGGTAAGATTCTGAAAATGCATCACCACCACCAGAAATGATTGATGCTAATAAGCTTGCCACTTTTCCAGCTGGCTAAAAATAGAGGTCTGTGACAGGCTAAGAATAAAAATATTCAGGAGGAAGTTTATAACCGTTAGTCATAGTTTGATCTCTTAAATCTATCTTCAGTGCAAGAAATGATTATACAAAAGCAAACCCAAGAATGAAGTTTTGGAGAGCTTTGAGGATATATTACAGCCAGCTTCAGTAAGTGTGTATTTCTGGTCTAGTAAAATCATTATACTAAATACCTAACACAGTAATTGCATTTTTGCAGTCAGATAAAGATCTTCAGACCATTATATTTAATTTCAACCAGTAGCCATCACAAGGCCAAACTAGCTCATCTGTGGTGAGATCCATTGGATCCTTGGCACCAAAGACTGCTGCTCCTGGGCCACACTACCTCCTAATACAGACGTAGCCAACCTTTCCTCATCCTTTTCCCAGTATATTTGGACTCCCTAGCATGATGTTTAAGAAGTCAGTACTGGTCCTATGCTTTGTAAGAATGCTGGAGCAAACCCTTCAGTTCAATATCCCACCACAATCCCCCTGGTCCTGCAGGAGGGATCGTCTCATTCTCCTGACTACCCAGGGAGGAGAGCAAGGAAGGCAGCCCCAGGGTGGATGGTGGGGGGAAGGATGTGCAGCTGCTACTGCAGGGGTGCAGGACACTACTGAAGGACCAGGAACACAGAGGGTGCAGTGGGAGCTGCAAAGAGAAGGGAGATATTGTCGTTATGGGCAGCCCCACAAAACCTGTATCTCTGGGGAAGCTGCCAGGGGACATGTGGCAGTTGCAGCTGGTGGTAGCACAGATTGTTTAGGACTGCTTGTGTCCTGCCAGGGCAGCTGGGGTCAGAGGAGAAACTGTCCTTGCACATGTGACATACCTCATCTGGAGAACAGGGTCTCCATTCCTTTTCTCTTCTGCTATTCACTATACAATCAGCAGCATTTTTGCTTGCCAAAGCTTTGCTTTCCCCCATTCAGGATCATGTCCCTTTGGGTTTTGTTCCCCACTTCTTTTGCCAATCGCAACAGCTTATTTTCTAGGGGATATCTTTTTATCCCACCATACTTCACAGATCTCACAACTTGATGAGGCTCAAACTCCCTAGGACACAGTTAAAAGCTAACTGCCTCCTCCTTAGCTTTATTCTTCTCTACATTTTTATAGGAAGAAAATTCTCCTTTCCCCCCCTAAATGAATGAGATCGCTTTAAAAACCTGGGGCTAGAAATTCCAGCATGAAATCTTGTGTAACAGTCAAGGAAGGGTGGAGATAAAAATATCATAAAGTATAAATTCATCACCGAATCTGGAGCACATCCACAAATTTAAAAGCCGGTGGGACACTCAGAGTAGAGATAAACACAGATGGACAACAACACTGCCAGAGAGAAGGATTAGACAGGACCCACGAGTGACGTTAGAGAATGATCAGATCAAGGCAGCACATTTTACTCCCACAAATGTCCTTGCTTCCCACCTCTTCCAGTAAGACAAGGCAAGAAATTTCTTACCCCCCACTAAGAATTCTTGCAGCAGAGACCTTTTAAGGGTGCAGTCAGTATGTTCTGCCTGGGTCTGTGCTTCTGGCATGTCCTTCTTTAGAAAACTGACCACTGCGTGACCTTCCTGTGCTCTTCCCACTTGTTGTGTTGTCACTCAGCTATAGGCAATGCCAAACTTCCCCTCTGAACTGTGTCCTAATTCTCATGACTACCCTGGTCTGCTCTATGTCCTCTTCTAAAAAAGAAGAGCATGAACCTGATCTTTAGTATAAATTGTTCCACTCCATGCAAGCAGATTGCATGCAAAAATTCAGTTCTTCCTCCAATGAGAAGGTTGCTGGTGGTGACTTTACCTGGATAGAACCCCTCAGGAATAAAAGAAAAAGGGAACATGATATTGCTCTTCTTCCTTGCTTCTCCATGGGGGCTTTGAACTCCCTGGATGCATCAAAATGTAAAAAGCAAGCTCTAATTTCTGAGACAACCCATACCCTCCACATTTCTCTTGCTTGCTCTCAGTATCTGTCTAGTCAGACAGCTACTACCAGCATACCTACCATAAGTGTTCAATGCCCTATTAGTAGGGAATGATGCTTCCCACAGTTGACACCAAACACACCAGCAATGCGCTGGCTAACGTTCTGCACAGCTTAAAACTTTGCACTGGTTTAAGCAGCTCTTGATCCCATTTCTCTATGTAGCAGGCACTTGCAATGAATGCAGTAACCTAAACAGCACCCTGGATGTCACAGAAAGAAATGCAGCAGAAGGTTTCTGACATTGCAACATGCTTCCCTGTATTTAGGCACAAGGAATGATGTCTCAAAAATGAAAAGAACTCATGCAAGTTTGAGAATGAAACCACCAGGATAATTGTTAAAATTCTGTCTGGCTTACCTGGGAAAAGCAGCTAATGCTTGTCTTTGAGTAAGATCAGCCATAAGCAAGTGATGAGGTGGTGAGCTTAACACAGCAGTCACCTCATAGATTTGGGATATTCCCACTTAAGAGAGATTTGTCACTCTGAGACAAGGGGTAATGGGTTTAAACTTAAACAGGAGAAGTTCAGGTTAGACGTAAGGAAGAAGTTCTTTACTGTGACAGTGGTGAGACACTGGCACAGGTTGCCCAGAGAAGTGGTAAATGCTCCGTCCCTGACAGTGCTCAAGGCCAGGTTGGACAGAGCCTTGGGCAGCCTGGTCTAGTGTGAGGTGTCCCTGCCCATAGCAGGGGGGTTGGAACTAGATGATCTGAAAGTCCTTTCCAACCCTAACTATTCTATGATTCTAAATCGGACTTGTTGCTGGAGTCTCCAACATTAGCCGGTACTTTTTCTTTAGAGTTTTTCACTTTCTGGGGATTTTTTTAATGTACTATAGTTGCAGATGCAATGAAATGTTGCAGCTGCTGGTTCCTGTTCGTTTCTGGACACGGTTTATCCGCATTGTCCTGTGTACCGAGACTGCTCTGGTGGCTGCATCCCTAAGGCCTCATTCCTATTTAAACTGGGGCCTGATTACTTTTCACACTCCTATAAAACACCACTGGAAAAAGGCCTTAGCAGAAAGAAGAACTAGGCCCTAAATAAACTGAGAACACCTATTTGTCAGGTAGCTAATCCGAGATGTTATAGCCATTTATAAAAACTTGTTATTTTCCTACAGTCATCCAGGAATGTTGTTAATAGCTCTTCACCATGGTGCCAAAAGACACGTTTTGAAGGGATTTAGTGCCCAGTTCATTGCAAATCTGATCTTTGTTTTTGCCTGTTCCCCAGCCAGCAGCTATGAACAAAACCGACTTTGAAGCCTGCAGCATTATTAATCTGAGGCTTATTACAGTAAGAGAGAGAGAAGGAAATAAATTCCTTCTTCTAGCACTACTAACTCAGTGTAATGGCCCAAGAATGACAAGCTAAACATTACTCTAAAATTATCAGGCTTCATTTCTCATGACGGATGGCAAGCAGCAGATTGCACTTTATCTTTTCAAGCTGACCTGACTGCAAACAAGGAATGCACAGAATGCCCAGGCCCTCTGATTCCTCTGCGTAGCAAAAACTGTGTATCGTGATGCAATATTTAGCACTTTGTCCTTCTAGTGCTTGGGACAAACTTATATTCAGATCAAGCTGGTTCCCTGGGAAATAAAATGAAATACAGTCTGAAGCCATTTCCCTTTGCAGACCTGTCCAGCATACGCCTGTGTTGATTCTGGAGGAGAATGCAGGGCTTGGTTAGGATGAAGCACTTCAAAAACATATATCATCAACATATCTCTTGACCTGAGCTTTGATCAGCTTCTTTTACTGTCCAGCAGAACAGTTGGTAACCACTAAAACATTTGGAATGATGTCATGGGTACAGAGAGGATTGGCCTGAGTGTAAGACAGTCAAATGCCTTTACAATGAAGACACTCCTCTCTCTGTCAAAGGCATATCGGGTTAATGACAAGCCTGCACTTTATGGGTGCCTGAAGACTTTGCAAGTGGTCAAAATGGCTGGGGATAACAGGGTATTTTAACTTCTCTCAAACAACTTCCATTTACCACCATGCTCACAGTTTCATGATGATAAATTTTCATATTTTTACTGGGTTTTTTTCGCATTTATTTCCCTCCTGATAGAAAAACTGACTAAATAAACCCCCCCTTCTGTATTTCCTCATTATTCTTACCAGTCTATACTTCAGTTCCTAGAGAAGGAAAACAAGCAGCAAACTGAGTTAAATACTGAAACATTATAGCTAGTCCAGTTTTGAAAACTAAGGATTGGAATAGTGTTCAATCAGAATTAAGATCAATGGAATTGATGGAAGTGTTGGAAAGTGAGGTTTGTCTTTTTAAAGAATGTTCATGCCTGTTGGTAGTCTCTGTAGAAGTTGTAGTGTACTGATCAGAGGAAGTTCAGAACCAGTCCAAATATTCAAAAGGCATAGAAATACGTATATAAGGGAAGTAAATAAAAATGCTTTATTATGTTAAATGCTGATAAATTATCACTTTAGAGAAAAAACAGCACATCTCAATTCAGCTGTCCTTTATTTGTGTATCA
>NW_009925870.1:37133-59762 GCF_000696875.1 Nestor notabilis | reverse complement strand
TCCCTATCTGCATCATAAGGTTGGGCTGGATATATTGGAAGGTGTCAACTGTAAATGAGACTGCAGCAAAGCCATCCATCCCAGAGAGCACAGGAGAGCCTGTCCTAGGAGCGCAGTGCCTTTATTCTGAAGCTGCAGCAATCCCAGGTTGGTCCAATCAATCTCAATACATTGCTGGAGTCACGACTCTCCGTGGCTGTATTTTGAGTAGGTGGTGAGGATTCACTACACTCCCCAAAGTCCCAGGCCCCTAAACACCTAGACTGAGGACTTAAGAACACTGAGGAGGGGTACCACCCTTCTTTTTAAACCCACAAACCTATGTTACACAATCAGCACAACCTGTGCCAACTGCCTTGGTTTTCTTTGTTAGGCAAGGACCAAAGCTTTGCTCTCCCCATTCAGGATCATTTCCCTTGAGTTGTGGCACCCACCATGCCATCCAGGTTTCTCTTAGAAAGCTGGGAGAAACCCAGCAGCCTACTGCATCTATGGAAAGGTGCAAACTGCTTTTTGTAGCCCATTTTTTTGGAAGTTGTAGTGACTTTTACTCTCCTTCCTATCTTACCTAACCAGCAAGACAGACTTGTCCCTAGCTGCATTGTCTCTAAAGAAGAGGATAAATGAGTTCATGTAGCATCCGAATACTGTAGTCCTGCATTACTGGTATTTCTCAGCAGGACTCAGGGTAAAGCTCCTATCACTTGCCAAGGCTGTCATCACGTCCACCAAAATAAGCAAACATCCACATGGCTATTTGTCTCCTGCCATGCCCTCAAATATTTTCTCCCATTTCAAAGGGAGAGTACAGGGACAGGGTTGCAGCATCCAAGCTCTGGGTTGGAAAACTTGCCCATCATCGCACACTTCCAAGTTTCTTTGATGCTTCTTAAGGGTTAAGTTCCTTTTCTACAAGCAAAGCACATGTATTTTCTCAACTCATGCATTTAATCCAAATATTATGCAGAATTTATTCACCTATTTCATATAATACTGCATCTCTTTGTGCTGCAGAAAGAGTTTAATGACATAGAGCAAAAATATAGGGTAGAAAAATGGCACTGCAGTCTCTGCTCTGTTTGTCAGTAATGTTTTGTTATTACAAGAATGCTTGGGGTTATATTTTTTCTGTGCTGGACTGATAGATTGTGTTTTAATCTTTTGTAAGACCGGTTGTTTAGATCCCATTTGGAAGACTGTGAAGAAAATGTTCTTTTCATAAAAACAATCCAGTTCTCCTGTAAATATCTGCTGTCATATTTATCCTTTTGGAATTAAACTCTTATTTTATTTTTTTTTTTATTAAACTTGCTACCAGAGGAAGCAATAGTTGCAAAAACTGTTTAAATAGGTACCATTTGTGAATTTAAATAGTTTCAGATCTTTTTGTCTGAAGGCTTAAGTAGTTCCATAATTTCTGATGCTGTTTGTGAGTGTTTTTATATGGAAATAGACGAACGCATGCTGAAACTACACATAAGCAGTGGAGAAGGGGAAGGAGGACAGTTGTTTTAACAAGGGCTGGACATCAGAATGGGAGGCTGTGAAGATAAATGAATTACATGTATGTGAGTTGCAAAAGGAGGAGGGAGTCACTCTGCACATTTGGAAATCGTAAGAAATATCAGGCTGCCCTGTGATCTCACAGTCCAGAGCTGTAAATCCAGGAAAAAAAAAAAAGATCAGTAAACCACAGCTTGGATTAGGATATGAGCCTTCAATGAACGTGACAAGGTAGATGTCTTTACTACAGGCTGGTGGTGGCTCATCAGGCACCACCTCATAGACGCCTTCAGATTTTTACTGCTACTTAATGTCTACTTACAGGAGCACTTAAAGATAAATCACTTAAAGATAAATCACTCACAAAGGAAAAAAAAAAAGGCAAAGAAAGAAGCAGAAACATAAGGAAAACAACAAAATGAGAGAAATCATGTTTGCTAAGTAATGGATTAGACATAATGGATTAGACTCTACCCTAATGCATACCACTCCACTCCTTACCACTGCACTTGGCACGATCCCCTGAGCTGCATCCCTTCAGCCATGACACTGTCTCTCTCTTTCCTATCTCCCCCTGTCTCCAGAAGACTTTGAATCAGTGACATGAATCAAAGAAGAGAGGGGTAAAATAACCTGCCTTTCCAAATCCATATGGACACTGCGTCCAAGGGTGGCAGCTATGGGCACAACCTGATCTCTGGTCTCCTCTCTGCCTGAGGCGCTCTCACCAGCACAGAGGGATGGTCACCAAGTAATGGGGTACCAGGCCTTCTGCAGTGCACCCTGGCACCGAGGATGATGTGCTCTTCGATAAGGATTTTGGGGCTCACAGACCCCAGAGTTAAAATGCCTGAATTATCCCTTCAAACTGCATGAAAGGAAAAAGAACCCAAACCACACAGAGGTTCCAATAAGTTTGTGAAATTTTCCTCCAGCACCATTTTGGGGTATCTCTGCTCTCAGCAAGAGTCTTGGTAACCGTGTGCAAACACATGCAGATAAGCACCCCTGCTTTGCAGGGCTTGTCTGAGCCAGGTTGGCAAGAGACACCCACCGTACCCACTGCTTTGAAAATGTGGCTGCAATGATATAACTGTGTCACAAGACTGGTCTCCAGGGAATTTCCAGCATTAGCTCCTCTGTCTCAGAGACATTTCTTTGTCTTAGCTTGGTTGTCCTGCCCAACATTGTCTCGCCCTCCACCAAGTCCTTAAAAGCAGACTGCTGTTTGAAGAATGACTTCAGCCTCACGAGATCAGAAGCTGTGGGTTGTCACACACAGTCATGCAAAGCCTCTGAGGTAAATGATGACACAACGAGCAGGGAAATGGGAAATCAGACCCATGTGGCTTTCCTGAGGGCGTTTTTTGTATTTGCTGCCTTGTTAAGAAGTCCCTCCCAAAAGTCACCAAGGGAAGTAAAAATGGGATCATGCTACTCCTCATTCTTATGCCCTGTTTTCACATAGTATTGAGTCACTCCACATTTCATTTTTTTGTGGCTGGATAGCAGCTGCCAACAAAACTCGTGAGTTTATTGTTTCATTACTAGGAGCAGTGCTTGAGTTGGCCATTTACTGCTTAGCTCTATTGTTCCCAAGCTGTAGCTGATAACAACTCACAGGCAGAAGCTCTGGATGTTCATTTGTCTCCAGCTTCCAAAACTTGCATATTTTATTATAATTTGGTTATCTGAACAGGGGTGTTTCATCCCTCCCTGTTGTACAGCCACAAATCTGCTTCCTCCAAGCTGCTAAGTTACAGCAAACTCCTGATTCAGTCTACAGTTCCTTTGAGCTCTGAGTACCAAATGCTGCAGTTTAAAAAGATTAAAACCAGAGATGAAACCTGATTGTTGTTCCATACATCTGCTTTAAATTGGTTGTTCTGTTTATTTTAGAGACCTCAACTTGTGCAATGAAAGAGCAAGCATCCATTCTGCAGAATTAATCTTGCTACACTGGTCTTTATGCTCTGCTTTTATTTACCTTTCTTTTTTAGACCATCACTGACATCTTGCCTGCATTGAAAAATCAACATGACTAACAATTAGCACATGCCGTTAAATTAAGTGCTACCTCTACATTAAGTCCTGTAGGTTATGACCAGTTGTGTTCTAGCTGTGGCTGACTGGTCCAGGGTCCCACTTGTTTAAGGACCACTCATCAGCTTACAATATTCCCTTGTTAGAGGGTGCATGTAGGCAAGTACCATTCCCATGCTGACAGCCCCTTCATGACTTCCCACTGCGTGCCCAGCACTAACAGGTACACTCTCCCATGCTCTATGGAGCAAGAATCAATAGCGTATTCAGCTCTTCCAGGATTTAGACAGAGAGGGTGAGCCCGAGGTGTCAGAGGGCATGTAATGAAAGGGAGGGGACTCCTCACTGTGTGGCCCAAGGCAGCACTCAAGATGGATGTGTTGGAAGGGAGAAACTCAAGTGTGGGCAACACAGTTAACACCGACAGGGACCCAGGGACGGATCTGCCACTTATGTCAGCCTTATTTCCTTATTCATACACCCCTTCCATGAATGAGGGAAATGAGGTAAGTCCTGCCAAGAACCAAAATAAATCCTTAGTGTCATTTCATTTCACTCGAATGGTCTGTAATCTTGGTGCAGCTTTCTGCAGGAAGATGTATTCCCATCACTTGTTTTTCCGGGGAGCCAAAATATTACCTTAACACCACAGCTATTTGTGCTGTGACCCATGGATGTAATGAACTGCCCAGAACTGCTTCTAAAGTGTCTTTAGAAGATAGGTAAGGAGAGCAAGGGTCACATTTTTGATGTAGAGCCAGCAACTTCACTGTGGGGGTGAACAGGTACTCACACTTCAAAAGCTCAGGGGCTTTACCACAGGTGACCTGGGTAGCCAGCATACATACAGCTGAAATTTCCTTTCCCACAGAGCACTGAGCTGCCTCTTACCACCAATCCACCACGGAGGTCAATGCTTTGCATTCAGGTACCATGCCTGCATGACTTTTTATGGAGCTGTATAATGTCATCCCCTCTAGGAGCACAAGACATTTGAATGGGTTTGGCTGCAGAAACAGGCCCTATCTCAGTAAGATTTGCATAGCTAAATCACACATAAGGTGATTTGCAGTTGCTTAAAGAGAAAGGCAGTGTAAACTGATGTATTTAAAAGGCCTAGGACAGAGATATCTTCTACTTGTATCCTTATAAGTGGTGTGATAAGTTTCATAAAGCAAAACACTACCTTTTATTGTTTAAAGTGCGTGGACAATGCAAGCTTGTGGCAAACTGCAGTAGTCCTCCTGAGTCTGGATAATGTACTGGGATTTGATGTCCAGCTACATCCCAGGGCATTCTGGGGAAAGAGATAATGTTTCCGGTGCCAGGCCAGGTTAAATGTATCTGGCACAATAGACCCTGCAGATGCTCAGTTGGACAGATGAACAAACTTGATGTTATCCTATTTTCGGATGCTAGACAGAGCTTATTCTGTTGTTACAAATCAAGGACATAAGAGAGATGAAGTGGTTTACTGCAACAATGGCATTCATGGCTTGTAAGGCCCTTCCAATTACAAGAAGCAGACAATTGTTCATCATAAGTGTTTGAGAAAGCTGAAAGAAGAGAAAAAACAGCTTTCCATGATCAGGAATAAAAAGGCTGAATGTGAAATTGCACACTCACATAGGCTTGATGCACATCTGGCATGTCTCTGCTGTAATCAGCAGAGTTAGGCTGTATGTGCACCCATCTACACAACAGCTGAATCCAACCTCAAAAGTCTCCCCCTGTAATTGTGGCAAATACCACTTCACAAAACCCTCTCTTTTGTTCTCCCCAGAACACTGGGCTCTCCCCCTTTCCAAACAAATCTCTGCTTAAAAGTCATAACAATGAAAGTTTATATCCTTTCCTCTCTTGTCTGCCACACAGTTTATTTGCCTAGGGACTTCCTAGGAGGAAAAAATTAGCAAAGAAGCAGATTCCAGCTATATTGAGGAGCCTCCAACTTGTATTTGCATCTTGCTGAAGGCCATGTTTGTTCTGGGATTGAGTGATGGCTCACCCTGATTTTGTCTTGCTATTACTTTCAGATGAATTGCATTAGTGTAAAACTGAATAGCACAATTGTGAGACAGGCTCTTTAACCTGGGCTTTCTAGAAGGCAGGGTGGAGGGACCTGAAGGTGGATTAAGCATAAAGAAGGCCCAAAACCAAAGCGTTTTTGAGCTTCTTCGACCAAATGGTATGTACCACTGGGGGAATAAAACCACAAAACCCTGAGGTTTTAGTGAGCTTTTGTGGACCTTTTTATGAAAGTGGCTTTCTAGACATGTCCAGACGTCAACCAATAAGACTTGCTTTATATAGTTTCTCAGTCAGCCTTAGCAGATAAAACTGATATTCCTCATTTCTCATTTGGGTGTTTCTGGCTGAGACATGCAGAGTGTGTTATGTTAGGGAGTGCACCACCTTCAAAGCACAGAATAGAAAAACCTCAGAGAGCTTCCATCTGCCCCAGAGTCATGTGTGACCATAGCTGCATTATGAAATAGCAATAATAATATCTTCCACTGCATCTCACCACAAAGCTTTGTGACTGCTGAAAAACACATGTGGAGAATGATGGAGGTGCATCTAAAAGGGAGCAGAGACAAAGGGCAGCAAGCTGCCTGTTACCCAGAAACTGCAGCTGCTTTTTAGCACCCCTAATAAAAAGACTTCCCTCTTTCCAAGGGGAAAAAACCCCTACCATAATCACCACCCACGATTAGATGAACAACAGTGATATCATTTGCTTAACATTTTTATTTTACATAGAGCTACACTGGCTAAACCACTTCTTTTTATCATATTCTTAGAGGAAACTCTAAAGACACATGGGAGACTTACCTTTCCCATAGTGCAGCACCTGAGACAACACTAAAGCAAAGGAGCCCTTGCATTTTCCCAGCATCACAAATCCTCCCAGCAGCACCATATGGAAAAAGGTGGAGTCGTGAGCACTCGATCTCAACCAGGTACCTATTGGTACAAGACAGCAGCTGTAATGCTGCACTAATCTGTGCAGGGGCCTCAGAGAAATAAATCTCACTATTTAAACTCACCCCAGCCAGAGGCACTGTGAGATGCAGTACATTAATGTATCAGTAAGGCAATGGCTGCTACTAAGATATGTTCCTGATAAATGAGTGGCCCTTCCCTGATTAGCGTGAAAATATGGTCAAATCTTTCTAAAAAATCATTTTTTCTTAGCTGGCTGATAAGAAAGCTGGTATTTTCAGTCCAAGACAAAGCCATGAATCAGAAGCCATGAATCAAGTGACTAACCACAAGAGATAAATTGGGTATGATCTTCACTAGCTCAGCTGTGCCAAAGACTTCTTAGCTTAGTAACACCGGTTGACACTGGCACCATCCCAGTGGTTCCCAGCACTTCCTTATTAATGTGAAAGTTTTCGATTCAGCACTTCCACAGTTTCATAAACATCGAGGCTGACATCATTTAAACTACAAAAAGCATTTATAAGCATTAAAGCTCAATGGGAAAGCTAACCTGAGGCTTGAGCTAAGCCTTGATTTATGCACTGAAGGTTTCTACTAACCAGGGTACGGGACGCCTTCAGCACAAAACTTAATTACTCATTGACTTTTTCCTCTGTAACAGAACAAGTTAAATCCCTTGAACAAAATCTTCAAGCTCCAGGTCTGAGTTGTTCAGTTTGGGTTGATTTCCAGTCATTCTGCAATGGAGGTAGCATAATTCAGTCACTATTCTGAAGGTGTATGGAGACATTTAGAATACGGGCAGCTTTCACAGAGCAACTCTTCCAGGTTGCTGCTAAAATAACTATGTCTCAAGGCAATGCCTGCTACTAGTCCTGAATGTTCTGGGATATGAGACAAGGTGGATTTCACAGTAACATCACCTCTGCCACAAAAAGACACCATCTACTATGCCCAGAGCATTAAACCAGCATTTGTTTGAAAGCAATGCCAGATTTGCCCTTTCCCCTGCAATAAATGCAAAGGGAAAACAGTACCTCAAGTTTAACTGCCTAGGTCATCTGTGGCGACCTCCTTCCTCCAGGTCCCTGTGCTACAGTGAGCTTGCTTCAGTGGCTGGAAATCTTTACCTAGTGCAAACTGAAAACTCCACCTAACTCTTCCAAGGAGTGAAAATGGCCCTGCAGTTAAGAAATTTGATCTTATGGCTTTTCCTTATGAATGCAACTTCTTCACTGAAGATTCAAAAAAGCCCGTTTAACTCAACTTGCCAAGTTTGACTTCGCATTTTTTTTACTATATCCCTTATCAGCCAAAGAAAGAAATAATATTTCTGTGAGAAAAATACCGTCTT
This sequence comes from Nestor notabilis, assembly GCF_000696875.1. NCBI lineage: Eukaryota > Metazoa > Chordata > Aves > Psittaciformes > Psittacidae > Nestor > Nestor notabilis. Next base: position 51,913 of record NW_009925870.1, on the reverse strand, counting down.
GACACAGATTTATAAAGAAATATTCAAAAGGTATGTATGTACTGACAACTCAGTATAAATAGACTGGTACCAGTAAATTTAGTAGAACAGGGATAAGCAAGAAGAAATAGTACAGAGAGTCTGAGGAAGTAATAAAGTTGAAGACGGGGAAACAAGATCAAAATGAAAGAACTGATGCAACCCCTATTGCAGATATTTGCTGGTAAACACCTCTGTATGTTTTTCCAGCACATCACACTTTACTAGAGGTAAGGTAGACCAGAGGTCTTAGCACTTTGAATACCTTTGAACACCTTTGGTGTTATTCTTCAAAATACAGAGTGAAAGGAATAGGCTTGCAGCCTTAATATGACCTCAGTGTGAAACCTGAATGTGACCTATGGTGGAAAGTATCAAAAGTCTCAAATGTTACGTCACTGCATGGGATAGTTTGAAATGCTTTGAGACACCCACAAAAGATGCCATTTCAAGTTTCTGGCAATAGGCTTTCTTTCTCCACTGTGCTAATCCAACTTTAATGCATTGAGAGCTGCCACTTTGACAGAAAATGTTGCAATGTTGGTGCTGACTCACCAGCAAAGTCAGTGCTGCGAGGCTGGTGCCTCGACTTTGGGCTGACCTGGTGTAAATCAGTGGATCAAAGCTGGGAGTATTAACCATAGGTCTGATTTGGCACATGTGCTCTGAACACCCAAATATCAATGGAAAGGCTATGGTACCCTCAAGCTATTTCTCTTCTACATTTTGTATCACCTCCTGTAGCCTTGTCTCCCGCAACGAATCTACAGAGAGATTCCTAAAACACGCACCTTGAAATATAAAGTGCAGGTTTTCCCATGTCTGAACCAGATGGGTGGTGGCGCACAAATGGAGATACAGAATCAGATTTGCCTTGTGTTACATGAAAGAAACCTCCCCAGCATATTCAGATCTGTCCTTCAGTAAGTGAACTGGTACGAGGCAGGGAAGATGGAGGTGGGGAAAGTGGACTGAGCTGAGCTGATAGGAGCCCTGCTTCCACAGCATGTCTGAAGGGGACAAATGAAAGAATATACCTCAACCTAAGAATGAGCAACTAGTCCAGAAAGTCTTCATCTATTAAGAAGAGGAGCCTGCTGACGAACGGGAAAGGAATGCATAATCAGGTTTTGTCAGGTTCAACTTCATCAGTCTTTCTGCTGCAAGTTCTGTCTCTCCGATGCAATACGGAGGGCTGGCCATGAAACAAGAATTTTGTTTCACAATGCAGAAGGAAAAAAAAAGAGATTTTTTGAAGTATTTCAAATCTGTTTTCATTATACATCAGAACAAAACCACTGTATTTCCAAAACCTTTACATGTAAGGCCCAGAGAGGAAAGAGGAGTGGAGGCCAAGCAGCAAATAGGCTAGTACCTCGGTGATTCCCCCCCAGAGGGGAAAGCCTGGCTCCCAGCTCCTATGAGATCTCAGACAGGAGAGGAACAGCAACTTGGACTCCCTCACCAGAAGGCCAGGGACAGACAGGTTTCCTCATCCCCACACTCCTTTACTTAACTCTCTCACCCTCTGCCTCCATCTCCTTGGATCCTCTCCACTCCGTGTAAATAATTACATATGAATGAGCTAGAGACAATGAGAGTATGCAGTCCAGTGGTTACGAAGTTCCCTGGAGATAAAAGGGAGCTGCAGATTCAAGTTCTTGCTCCATCTGATTTGAAGCTGATTTCAATTAAGTATTCATTGGAAGAAAGCAAAACGGCCGGTATAGCCTGGCTGTCAGGGAACCACTCCAAATCAGAGCAAGGACTTGAACCTGGGGACTCACTTCCCAGGGAAGCCTTCTAACCACTGGCAGATCCATCAGCTCTCACATGTGAAGCAGGAGTGGGAAGAAGGCTGAAGCACTCAGCCAGTTCTGGGGGGAGCTGCCTCTTTTGGGAGCTTTGCTCCGAAAGGAAACCCGGCGGAGGGCACACATCCAGCCAGTGTGCTAGAATCATCATGTGAACTGATGTGTAAGCATGCCTGTTCCCCTCAGGCCCATCATGCAGGCCCCCACACAGACTGTCTCTCACGAGGGTTTGAAGAATCTGAGAAGCTGACATCAGGCATCTCCAGTGTAGGACTCATTTTCTCCTTTCCCACAATTCCCCTACAGACTGAGGAGGGTTTCTGCTGATATTGTAGGTGAAACAGATACATTCTCTCAACAAGTTCCAGAGAAGCATCATTTCCAGGTGGAAAAGTTGGTCTTGGATTGTATGGGATGGATCCAATACTAGCAGAGAATAGTAAAATTATCAATCTTAATGGGGAAAATGGAGAAGTACTCAACAAATGTTTCTCTTTCAGATTCAGAAGGAAGCAGAATGATATATTCAGAGCCTAACTTGATACTTTCTATTCCAGTGGCAATTAGAGATGATGTTAAACAGCAGTCATTAGTAACAACGTTTCTAAACCGGCAGGACTTGATTACAGTCCTGGTGAGGATTACCAGCTTGGCTGACAGAAGTAGCTGCAAAAAGGAAAAATATTTAGATGTTTTAAGGTGTTTAACTCTCTCCCACGTAACAATCCATTACTGTTAAATGGCTTAAAAGCTGTCTCATGAATGTATTTGTAAAAGTAATTTCAGCAGAATTACTGTCATTCAAGGAGGCATTCCATCTGGAGCTTAGGAGGGCTCTATTCTTGGTGTCAGCTACTCCTGTCAATGACAACCATACCAACACTGCAGACAGAACCAAAACCACCATGGTAGAAGTTTGAGAAAGCACAAAATGCATATTGGATGATAAAAGCGATGTGGGCAACAAGTTTGTTACAAGAATTAATTTCTTGTATTTTGTATTACTTGCATTTTCAGAACCAAATATGAATGATATGTCTTGCAACAAAGGCTTTATGTCACCCTTTAAGCTATGAACCAGCAGTTCAGATATAATTAACTTCGAAAAAACTTCATGGTCACATTAGATAATCAGCTGAACATGACCCTCCAGAGCAATTCTGATCCTTAGATAAATAAGCAGAGGATTTCGAAAGAGTCAGTGTACAGCTCTAGTGAGAATATTGCTGAAATACCACATGCAGTTCTGGCATCCAAACTTTACAGTGTATTCAAAATTTGGAAATGGTTCAGAAAAGAGCTACGAGAATGACCTGTGGTCTGGAAATCAGACTGAGACTGAAGAAGTCTAATCTGATTTATCCCAGGGAAGTTTAAGAGGTAATATGATCACAGTTCACAGATACCCGGATGGTAGACTAACCATTATAACTATCAGAAAGAAATTTTTAACTGTAGGTGTCATATCTAGTGTAAAAAGCATAATGAAATCCACCAGGTAGAAGTCAAAGCTGGGCAGACTTCAAGGTTGGGGCACGCATTTACTTTAAACTGTGAAGGGCACAGTAACTGAGTAAGATAAACTGAATTCTCTATCCCACGCGGTCTGTAAGGAAAGGCCAAAAAGCTGTCCATTATTATGAACAGAAAAAATCATGAAGTGCTGCAATGAAGTTTGTAGATGTGTCATCCAGGAGGTCAGACTAGAGGATGACAGTAACCTGTCCTGGGTTTAAAAATCTCTGAATGTGTGACTATAATGGTTTTTGGTTTTTTTTCATTTTAATAGAAAACGGTGACTGGCTTTAGTGCATTGTTTCATAAGTGTCAGCATCTGTCAGTATTAGATAGTTTGGAGAGGAAATTTTTTAAGGAGAACCTCGTTAAATATCCATGGCTAAAAATAACTTTTAGGGAACTTTAGCTCTATTACTGTAATCTAAATAAGAGTTCTTGCTGCATGCTGCAGAAAGACAATGCTTATCTTCTTGTAATGGCACTCACTTGAGTGAATATTTACTTGAGTGAACTATACTGATTTTGACTTTCTCCTCCAACTAATAATTTTTGTGGTTTTTCTTTAAACGAAAAGGAGACTACAAGAACTACCATAGGAAAAAGCTGTATTTTACAAAGATTAATATTACTCCTAAACATTTTATAAGGCCAACATCACATCAATATGTCAGATGAGATTCAAGGGAACTCAAAAATACTGTTATTCACTGCTCATGTCATACGTACTGCAGGTACCATCAAATGTTACCCTTCTGTGACTGCTATCACTGCACAGTAGGAGAAGGTCACATTTTCTTTAGGAGATGGCTACTTACATAAAGGTTGAGCTGCAAGAACTTATTTAAAATGAAGGTTGGTGCAACATAGCTTCCATCAAACAAGCAACAGAAGAAAACCTACCTGGGTGTGAGTTTCCCTGGGAAATCTATTATGGTTCAGTAGTGCTCAGTTCACAGACACTTCAGCCAATCTCAAATGATTAATGGCTTTACTTGGCTTCTAATATAGAGCACATGAAAACCTTGCAGTATGGTCAAGTCTTCCTTTGAGTTTTGGGTTTCATTGAAACAGAAACACCCTAAAGGTATCTGATGAAATAGGCGTCTATCAATATGGTCTACCGATATTGTATGAAATAAGTTGCCCCACAGTTCCCCTCCCTATGTGCTAACAGTCAAAGCAGAAGCAAAGGTGTCAATGGTCTAATCCATGTCTTACAGTAACTTAGCATCTTGATCTCATTAGTCAAAGCCCTCACCTCACAACAGATGCCGTGCTGGCACATCAGTCCTTAAGTCTGGACTGGCAGTTGTACAGGACACTCTAACAACTTGTATTTAGTGCTATGGTGTCAACCAGTTGAGTCAGCGTCTGCCAGTGATCCCTGCGCTCTAGTTTCTGAGAGTACTATGTATTCTTCTCTTAAGATCTCCTAGCCACCACATCTATATTAAGGAAAAACATAGTATCTTGTATCATGCTGTTTCGATAGACACTAATAAATACTATTAATAGTTTCACTTCTGTCTAGATTTCTGCATTTCTTGTATATGTTATAGTTAGCATATCCTTCTTCACATGACATTGAAACACAGGGGTAAGTCTTCAGTTTGCCTTTCAACTCACTTCTAAGTTCAAGCATACAGATTTCCACTTGGTTTCATCATACAAACACCTTCCAGTATATTTTGATGAGTTTAAGAACAACACTTCCACATTTTGTTCAGAATTTGTGCCTGGCATTTGGGTGTTTCAACTAACCCAGGGCTGTATTTGTCCATGAGCTCTGCACAGGGGTGAGGTGGACCTCAGGATGTAAAGCAGACTTTTAGTTTAATGGATGAGAGCTCCACAACATTCAAGAAGCAGCACAGTCAGTTCGAGACAGCTATACCATTGACTTAAAAGGCATTGCTCCTAAACTGACAGAAATCTGGAATTGCTACTGTGTCTTTTTGTTGCTATTTATTGTGTTGCACTGCAGTAGTCTCACGTAGGGATTAGCACTTCAGCACATTTGGCATTGTACAGTCACATACTTGCCTTATAATTAAACTATGTGATCCTCCTCTGCTCCCTCCACCTCTCAGTAACGGCCCAGCTTAGTGCCTGTGAAGGGCAAATTTCAGACTGTTCTGTGGAACTTTGAAATACAGAAGCATTCTCATGAGGTGTGAGAATGTGAAAGTTGAAGATTATGAAAAATTCAACATGCTATAGCTTTGTCACCTGGCCACTAGTTTTGTTGCCCTCCCTTTTCGTCTTCCTCTGCTCCACCATGGCACCAAGCCATGCTCCCCAGGTTGCCCAAAAGAACCCAACAAAAAAACTGCTGTATCTTTGCAGAGCTAAGCAGGATGAAAAACGTCTGGGCATGATCAACTTGGATATTGCAGAGCCAAAGTAATAAACTAGCACATGTTTAGACAGCAATACATGTACAGTCGTACAGTACCTATGCTGACTTGCAGAGCACCCAGGCCACCTGGATGCAGCCGTGTGATCCCACCCTCCCCAGCAATGGGGACCAGCATCTGGGGAGATGTTTCCTCTGCCTGGGAAATGTGCCTTCCAGCAAAGCCTGTCTGGAGACACAGTGCCACATGCAGCACATCACCGTGGCTTCCCTCCAGCTCGGGGCCGCCACGCAGCTGGGGTAGCCTGCAGCAGGAGGGGGGCCCACACCGCAGACGGAAGTGGGAGACGGGTCTGAGAGCATCAGTCTTGCCCCGACAGCCTTCGACTAGACAGGTCTGGTTACAGCAGCTGAAGATCTGATCTGCAGCACACAAATCCAGCATGAACAATACAAAAATGGAAAGCATCCTGTGCGAGGGGAACATCTGTTTAGGCGGTGAAAATCCCTTTGAGTGCATCCTTCTGGGTGAATCAGCACAGCTGAGACGGCTGTTAGGCTGCCTGAGTGGCTGGTTTAATTTCTCCCCAGCTTAGCCATGTGCCATCACTAAGATTTATTGGCCGCAGCACTGCACAATTCCAGGAGGTGCGGTTATCAGGAAGTACTTGGCTCCCCAGCTCTGTTACTGGGCTTTGCACTGCATAAATTACAAGGTGTGCACTGACTAGCAGATAAGCAGACCCTCCGTTACGCCTTGTGGTTCTGCATCGTCGTTCCTTGCTGTATTTCTGTGTTGGTACTGATAGCACTGAACAAGACCAAGACTCTTTACTGGTGTAAATTGTCATCGACCTGTCAAAGGCAGTGATGCAGTGTGGATTTGTGTTGCTGAGCACCTAGCCCTGTTTCAAAACTGTCTATATGAAAACTGTTGGGTGTCAGGAAACTGTAGGCCTGATATGCTCTCTAATGAAGCTAGCAGTGTTAGTTGGGTTTGTCTTAGCTTTTGCTATGTTTCTGCAGCCTCCGTAGATGGGAAGAACAAACCTTGTTCTTTGGATGCCTCCTTTGGCAAAGTAGAATCATGGCCACTTGACACAAGATGAGTATTAAGAGCTTTATCAAGCTTATGAAAATGAGTCCAAGAGAAAGAGAAGACCCAGTCCCCACAGGCTTGAGATGAATTATGCCTGGCTCTGTTGCATCGTTGGCTCTCCTGAGGCTATGCTCTCCCAGGGCTGTCCAGACAGAGTCAAAAATCACAATTCTATTTTCTTTTCTCTCTGGGCAAGACACTGGTTTCCAAATTGATTTCCCTTCTGATACAAGGTCAACATTGTACCAGGCCCACATATAGGTCAGCTGGCCAATATTGCTTTGCTTTATGCGTATCAAAAAATTATCAGCAAATGAAAACAGAAACGTACTCATAGGAAATACTTCAGAAAAAGAATTCTGTTTTGTGATACAACTCAGAGCAACTGAAGGCTTGAGGGTAACCTATTTGACTAAAAATGACAGTTTTCAGTTTATTTCTGATCGAAAGAAATATTAAAACACTTCCATACATATTAGACACTTCAGAAGTACTGAAATATTGCAGAAACTCTAATTCTCTGTCAAAGTTGAAAGTTATGAAGCAAAATGTTGATAGGCTCCACCTGGATAAACCTTGAAAAAGAAATCTTCTGTGCCATTGCTTTCTCACACATACCTTAGCAGTAGCCATTTTATGAGCATGGATATAAAGCTCAGGTGCCAGCCAGGATTCAAGGAAGGCATGAATCCAGTTTAGCTCTAAACTTTGTCATAAATTCCAGCACCTTGAAAGAGAAGAATGTGTACCAAATTTCGAAAAAAACATTTTTCTCCTTCTGGTCTAACCTTGGTATAATGACAGCTATAACCTAAATTATAGCCACAGCTTTGCTTAGAGCAAACTACAAGAAAAGATGCCCCTTATCCTCTTCCATTTCCAATTTTCTAACTAATTAATTCCAATTAGCAACAATTTGTTGTTGACCTGAGACATAGAAGACATGGAAATTGCTGCTTTTGAAGAGACTAGTTTTTGATTTAATGACACCACAAATGGCTGGTCGTAGAACGCCTTGTCTAACAGTATGTATTTGCACCAGTATAAAGAATCAGCTGGTGTCTGAGTAAAATCTGGAAATTCAGGCAACTGCAGCTTGAATAAATTTTTGAAATCAGAACTATAATTTTGCTGAGAGTATTTCATAAATGTCTCTTTGCTCCATGGAACCATATTCTGGTTCCTTGCTCCTGTGGTTAGAGCACTCAGCTGAGAGACCTATTCACTTATCTCCTACTTGTTCCTAATCACCCAGCTGAGCATCAAGTATTCTGTTACAAACAGCCATGAATATGCAGTTTGGTTGGAAAATACTGATATTTGAAAACATATGTTGCTTTTATAGCCTTGCTTCTGAGATAGACCAAAACCCCAAGACCTAAACATCTCCAAATTCTCCAGAAGAGTCAGAAAAGGGAACACTTCATTTTTTAACAGCCAGAGGATGACCGAGGAATCAGAAAGAGGACTTTTTCTCTCTGCACCCCACAGAAGTGGCACTTGACACAAAGCAATGTGATTTAGTTGCTGGTGAATGAAAGCACATCACAGGCAGACCCATCATCCACTAAAACACAGTCCCTTCTGCTCCTGTCCCTTCTCTCCTAAACTCAGAGGGAGCTGTAACTTGAGTGACATCCTTTGGCGAAAATATGCATCATTCAGCTGACCCTAAACTTGATGTCCTCTTTTCAAGCAAAACTCAGTTCTCGGCAGTTTTACCTGAGTTAGTGTTAAACAAATGCTAAGTAGAAATGGAATAAAAATATCAGGCTGTCAGGTCATAACAATAAGCTGCTGAGCCTTGGCATACAATAAAATTCAAATTAATGGAAAATGATAAAAAGCCTACAGGACAGTTATCTATCAAACTGACACACAGCATTACAAAGTACAGTTTACCTAATCTATACTGTCTAATGTGGCTTGAGTAATGTGACTTCTTAGCCTAAGGGACAGATCTCCAGGCCCTCATTATCACCTCCCTCCTAGCACTTCGCTCTGCTGTTCCCGAGAGCAGCATGTTGAAGATGAATACTTGCTTGCAGCACTCTTAAGGTCAACACCTTAAGCCCAGAAATGGAATAAAGATTACCAAAGTGCTTATTTTCATCTCACTATAAGGATCTTATCTTCCCAAAGTTTTGCATTATTGCTCAGCATGGCAGGGCAGGATCTAACAAGTAACTCTTACAACAGTATAAATGCGTTACTGTTATGCCATTAAATTGTCATGCTATTATGCCACATTTCCAAAATAAAACTTGATTGGTACAAATCACAAAACCAATAGAAGATACTTGCTATTAAATCACTGTGGGGATAAAAGAATCACTCTCAGAACTGTGTATTTTCAAAGAGGGTTCCTGCAAAGAAATAACTTTTAACCTAAACTTTATTAAATTTAGTGTTTGAATACTTTTCCCCTTGGTAAAGACCTTTTATCCATTAACGCTGGAAAACAGCCTTCTGTGGGATTCATTCCAAATCAAATTTAGGAGAGAAACAGGGATAGTGTGTTCACAGACACATATGTGCAATTAAACGAGTACATGCTCTCATAACAAAGAGCCAACTCAATTACCTCCCAAGTATAAAGCTTACAGAGAGGCAGATGTGATCTTTATTCCAGAAGGTTTACTGAGCAAACATGAGAGAAAGAATGTGGAAGAAATTTATGTGAAAGCAAATACTTCATACCTTATAAAATCCCCATTGGCTGATTACAAAGATCTCTTGGAAATGCCAATTAGTCAGGTGTCTCTTTGTCCTTTTTAATTCTCCTACCCTTATTAAATCAATATCTCAGACAACTTAATGGCTCCCCAAAGTCTAGGTCAAACAGAGAGGCAAGAGGAGGTGGAATGAAAGGCTGTGCTTAATTTTGTGCCATGATCTAACCGTGGGTGAGGAGAGAAGGAATAATTTAGCTTGATTAAATAACTAAATATACAGTGCCTTGAAAGGAAAACTGGCCTTCACTCACAGAACTATCAAGACAATCCCTGACCAAAACCCATTACCCCTGCTGGTTGCAAAGTTGTGACAAATTCTTGTCAGAGGCATTTCATTTTTTCTGTCCTGCAGATAGGGACTTTTTTCTCCTCTCCAATGGCACCCTGTGAAGAACCTCAGGACTGAGTCACAGCCCTGACTGCATCCAAAGCACCCTTCACCTTCACAGGCAAAACAAGATGCTGCTGTCCACAGGCTGCTGTTCACCTCAACCCTTTTCGGCAGGTGCATGAAATCTGGTCTTGGCACACGAAGGAGTCACATTGGACTTTTGTCAGGTTCAGAGATACTTTTGAATTTGGCTAGTGTGGAATACCACACATTATAGGGAAAATTACATTGATGGAGAAAAAGTGTTCTTGCTGAGGAAGGTTAAAGTGAGGACTTCCAATCTTATCCACAAGAGAGTTTTGAAGGATAGAGCCTGAGCTGAAATAAGCTGATACAGTTCCACTGACCTTGGGAGAGATACTACACATTCACATCAGCTGGAGACCTAGCTGAAGATGTCTAATTGCAAGCCACTTATTCATTTTAAAATTATGGTGTTGGGTCCATCTAAGAACTGAACTACCTGTTGAATGTGCTGTGCTCATCCCACTTCATGAGATAGGACTGTAGAGCAACAAATCTCTTAAATTAAACACTTCAGTCTGGTATCTGAAGAGGGGATGAGATTAATTTCAACCTAATCATACTAAATCCTTGCTTCCCGTCCCCTCAAGACTGCTTACATTCTCACTAAGAAAGCAGATCTTCCCCAACTCAAAGATCAGACTCTTAGGGAAGAGTATTAAAAAAAGAAGTATAAATATGTAAAAATAAGCCCATACATTCCTGGGAACCCAGATTCGATTTAACTGCTTCTCGGTAATGTCCACATGATAGGAAAATGTTTAGAGGTCCCAAGGAGAACAAGAAGTGGGATTATGCTAATTAATGAACTTTTATCTTAACATTCTTTATTATCTAAAAGCAGAAAGGGAGAGAAGAGACCGTGTGGTGTTAAAAGGGCAGAGAAAAGGGCAGAGAAAAGGGCAGAGAGAGGCAAAAAACACACAAAATCTTTCCCTTGATTTTGGAGGTGAGCCAGTAGCTGAATAAACAGGGGCAAGGTATATGAGAAGTGACCAAGGTAGGACAGGAGGGGGAATTATGACTTCATATTCCTTTGCCTGGGCAACGTGAGGAGTGGCACCACTAGACACAGGAGTTAGATCAGGGCTGCAATCAAAGTGGGCAACCTTTTCCATACTGAACATGTTTTTCTCATAATGTTCCTGTAGTACAAATGAATAGAGCCATCTTCAGTCTGAAAATGAGTATAAAAAGATCCAAAGTAAGCCAGGCAGGGTTTTGAAAGACTAACTAAATCGTGTAGATCACAATCTACACCAAACAGAATCAGGTGTAGAATCTATGTGTAGAAATTTTGTTGTGTTGGTTTGTTTGCTTATTGGAAAGAAAAAGTAATATTCATCAAGAATAGTCTCATTTCCAATTGATCTGAAAGAGGTCTTCCTTCTCCTCAGCTGCTTGACTTTCACAAGGAAATGGTTGAGGAGAGGAATGATTTCATTAAGCTGACTTCAATGGCTTGTTCAGCAACGGTTCAAATGCTAATTTCTTAAAATATTGAAGCAAAAATTTAGCACTGAAAATTAAATTGAAAAATCCAAATATTTCACATAGAGATTGGTAACATGAATGCAACCATTTGAATGACTAGAAATTGGTTTCACAGATCGATACGTTTACCAAGACAGAGTACCTTGCAATGCAGACCCCAGTTTTTCAATAAAAGTATTTTAAAAACGGGTAATTTCTACCGTATTTAGCAAGCAATTGTTTTGCACAAAAGGGAGTGCCAAAATATCACTCTCGCTGCCATCTCAATCTCCATGCATTTAATCTGACTTGCATGTTCTCTGTAAAGCAGTGTAGCAAATTAACTTGATCAACAGTTTTCAATATACTTTGATGGATGTGGCTGGTTCATGTTTATTGTAGTTCTATGACCTCTAGCACTTGATTGGGTCTGTACACCTCCTAATATTTCACATGCTGATGACATGGGCCATGCAAGGTAACACTGAACTCTCCTCTCACTGAGAAACCATTAAAAGGGTTTGTATTCCTCATTTTGCCAGACCAATTAATATTTAAAATCTCATGTGAAAACAACTGTTACTCTTTTTCTAATATTTTTGGCTACCAGAACTTCACTTTAATGCATGTGGCATAATGAAAATGATAGTAATGTCAATGCTGGGGGAGTTTCAGCTGCCAAAATAAAACCCTACACCTGCACAACCCTAAGAAAGAGAGGCTGCACACCTTGGGGGGAATCTGTCTCTATGGCAGAGTTTCCTGGATCAGGGCCATTGCTTATTTTACACCCATGGACCGAAAATTCCTAAATTCTTCTGCTTTGCCTTCTACGAGTTGCAGCAGTGGATGAGTCATTTTACCTCATACCTAACATGTTATTTCCCATCATCTATTGAGTATGCAACCACAAGAAGATGAAGCAAAAACACAGCTATTTCTTATCTCACAACTGTGTTTATTTTGAGCTAATCAGTCATACTGACATTTGTTTGGCCCTAATCCTGATTTTGTTAATAAGCCATTTGTGTAAATCTGTTCTGTGCAAGACCGTGCCTTACTGCACCCCTGATGACTGATGAATGTGTTTTGGAAGCCAGTAATGCTTTAGAATAAGCCCACCTTGGAACTCCAGTAATTTTCCTATAAATGTTGTCCATGAATGAGCTCATGAACCTCCAGTAAGAAGACCAACTTTATCTCTGGGGTCGAAGTCCTCTGGTGGGCAAGTTTCCAAATAGGAAAACAAAGCAACCTCTTTCCTCCCCAAAATTTTCCCCTCCATCTCTGCTGCCACAAAAGAAATGATCCAGTCTTTGATATGAGCCCCAGGAAATACTGTGGTTATTTAATTGTTCTGTTTCTTGTCTCCTGGTAATTCTCCTAGACCCTTGCTACAACACCGATTCGTATTTCTGAACACCAGAGCAGACCAGACTGAGCATCTGGTCTGGCCTCTTTCATAACACACACCACAGTGTTTCACCCTCTGATCTCTGAATCAAGCCCTGAACTTGTGGGAGATCCAGGGTATCTTGATTTTGTCTCTGAGTGCTGGAGAATTTACCACATCCTTGGTTAGCCATTCCAGATGTATGTTGCCCTCATGGTTAAGACATTTGAGTTTAATTTCCAATTTGGATTTTTCTCATCTTTCGCCTTCCATGCCTTATGTCCCACTGTGCTCAAGGCACAACGAGCGCCCTTTGCTATCTTATCCTTCACCCCATGCAAAGACTTCAGGCTGAGACCCAGGCAACCTCTTCATCTCCTTCACACATTGCAAGCTATCAGGGGTGGACGTAACACCAAACTGCTCTGGTAATTCCTCTCTGATGTTCCTGCAGGTTCTCAGCATTTAGTCTGAGGGCAGAGATCAGCATGCGAGGCAGCAGAACTGGGCAGACTGGGACCTGTCTGCTCCCAAGCACTACTTTCTCCTGGACACAGCCTAGCCTTGCCTCCCTGTCCTAGCCCCACTGCCACCTCGTGCCACTGGTCTTGCTTACCCACCTAAGGGCATTTTGTCACCACTTCCCAGGGCATGCTACTTCCTCACCCAGTCTGCAGTGTTTATTCTTTATCTGCCTGATCTCTCATTCCTTCTCCTAAAAAGACTGGTTTCTGCACCACCGGGTTTCCTGAACAGCACCGATAGGTTACTCTGGGTATGCCTTTGGCTATTTATTTCCTCAGGAAATTCCACATCACCTGGGAACTTTGTATTTTCCCTGGTACAAAATAAAGCTTACGGTAATGAAATTCTTGTTTCTGCCAACTTCCTTAATGTTCTTGAGAGGCTCCAGCTGCAAAATGGAGCCCAAAGATAGACTTCTCAAAAAGCCTATATTGACTGGCTCCACAGGCTCCCATAGCTATTGGGATGTGATTATCACAGGCATGTTTTATAGGGGAGGCACAGGAATGACTGTGAGAAAACTATAGCACTTAAAGAGTTCAGTAGTGACTGTATTCACATCTAGATGTTTACTTTCATCCTGCAATGTAGCATAACCTGAATTTGTAGCAGGCTGCTGTGTGAATGCACAAATGAGCATGTCTGTGAAGCACCAAAGCCTGGTTTTCTACCATCCTGCCTGCTTGTGAACCGACAGTAATTCCACAAAACATCACAGTGGTTCAGCTCATCCTGCAGCCTCTCCTCCAGCTAAGGCACTGACAGAGCCTCTTTCTTCAAGCCAGATGCCTACTTTCCAGAAACTCCCAGGACCTTAGCAATGCTGAAGTCTTTATCCCTCAGCTCGTTCGGCTGAAATCAGCCAACCACTTCAAAAGTTTCTGAGGGCAGGAAGAATGACTTGTGGGCAGACAGACACTCGTGCAGATGGACAGTCCCAGGCTAAAAATGGGGGGCAGATAAATCATTTGTGTTATGCAAGTTTGCTTTTAATCACCTTACCGATCTTTACAGTCTGCTGTGCATTCGCTGGCTGCTCACCCTTGATGCACACTGAGGCAGATCACACCAGCTTTTTTAGCCTTCTGGCAGTCATTTGCCTAGGAAAATTTCTCTCCTACCCCTGTTCCTGGTAAATTTATATTATAGTAGCCACTGAGAAAAGCTGTGAAAAGTGACTACTGAGTGCACTCAGGCTCCATCTGTTGCTCTCAGCAAGTCCCAGGAAAGTAGTGACAGGCATAATTTGCTCTGAAAGACCACTGAAACCTGTGAGATTCATCTGAAACAACCTACACCCTGCAAGTCTGCAAACCCCAGAAGCATCCCAAGAGCCTTATTTAGGACCGTGCCCACTAAGCACAGCCCTGGAGTTGGTGCAGCATGCCACAGCTGAAATCAATGCAGGAAGCCCCAGGATGCCACTGAGAAGAC
>NW_009925870.1:0-37102 GCF_000696875.1 Nestor notabilis | reverse complement strand
GAAAGGAAGAGCTATGTCAGCTCAGGCAGAACTTCACCTCAGCTTGCCTGCTTCCAGATGGCTGCCTGGCCAGTGTGGTTTGCCAGGATGTGGATGTGGCCAAGTGTCTCATTGTCACACCCTTTTAGGCTGGGATGATGCTATCCCTCTTTCTCCTTAAGGGAGAGGTCTTCTGGTGACACCAAGGTAACAAGGACAGACCCTGCAGGGGGAGGCAGAGAAACAACCCCCATTAGGTGCCAGGTTTGCTTTGTAGGGATTGTTAGTGCAGTTAAAACACCATGAGCACGTACAAAACTGCACACCCAGCGTATCATACAAGGCCTCCTCTATCAGCCCAGTGTGAATTTGCTGCCCTCATGGGAAGAATCAAAGGGCCCAGGGCAGCAGACAGTCTGTTAGCAAGCTACAGAAATAGTGAGCAACTGATGTCTAGACTCAGGAAAGGAAATTCCTCTCCGTGTTTAGAAGAGCCACACACATACACATACAAATAAAAACCAGGAAGGCATGCACTGCTGTAGTCTTTGATAGTGGCCCAAGGGAAACGGTGTAATTTGGTAGAAGAAGCAAACAAGGCATCCACTTAGACATAACCTGTCAGGCCTACTAAGGATGGTGCTTTGACAAGTCTTGGAGAATCCGGATCTGGCACAGCAGCACAGAACTGCCTCTGCAACAAATGTAGGGGACAAGACCCTGGAAGAGACACCAGGCACATCAAACAGCTCAAGATCTCTTAACGGGCATCTAGAAAGTTGCAAGTTGTCATATTGGCTGAGAGAGATGCATGTTTGGATCTGTAAAAGCTCCTGTCTTTTGGTCCTGGAGCCCACCTGTGTTCAGATACATTAATCTCTCTTCGAGAAGGGCACTGGGTGATATGTGCACACTCACAAGACCCTGCAAAGTTCCTGGCCCAGACATATTTATCGCATTATAAAAGACTTGCAGAAGTGCCAGTTTTGGTGACTACTATGTAATGTGGTTCCAACCACAGATTATATTTTTCCACCATGATGAAGACTACAATCTCTCTTACCTAAAATAAATAAATAAATGAATAAATGAGAAGGGTTAAGGGGCTGCAAATCACACTGACCTGCTTCTTCAAACAGTAGCAATACAAGCTTTTTCTTTTTTTTCCCCCTCTTTTTTCCTCCCCTAAGATATTTGCTACTAGACTGGAGGGCACCCTGCTCTGTTTAGCAAAGACCAGAACAGATTCACAAACACTTGCCAGGCTTCAGACATTATGTGATCTGAATGCAATTTCTCCACCCAGTCAACAAACACTCTATTTTTATTAATTTCATAAGAGGCTAGTAGGGAGGGAGAGAAAGAGGAAGAAGGGAGGGGAGGAAATGGCCTTTGACCAAGCAGAATGCCAGAGCTCAGGGAATTGTTACTAGCAGAGTATGCTAAAACTAAAGCTAGGCCGTGCCTTTTCATTTCACAGCAAACCTAGCCCTAGGACTGGAAAACAAGGTTACTGTTCCACTGTGCTGGCACAACAGAATTGAACAACTTAAGGCAGGAAGTGAAGAAGAAATTACCAGTGAGATGTCAGGGGAATATAAAGTAAAACATCTTTCATTTAGAAAAGAAGAGAGTTGGGACAATAACTCTGCCCCTGCACATCACTAGGCTGTCTGTTGGCACACTCTGGCACATTGGCCAGACCACCATGGCAGCCCCCTCCCACAGACAAGCTCCTTGGGCAAGAAGGAGAGGGCAGCGGTGAATAGGAGAGCACAGACTGGTGTCCACTGGGACCGCCGATGCCAGCACTCTCAGAATGCCATTACAGCGGTGCCTACAGCTCTTGGGCAAAATAAGGAGGGTCTGAGTAGGTTTTAAGGAAGAATAAAGGTCAAGAGAAAGAGAATCATACCCTCATGACAGTTCATACTCTCACATCCTGTTTCTCCACTGGCCCCAAGTAAAAGAGTGTCTGTGAGCAGACAAGAGGTTACTCAGCTTAGAACGCTGAGCTCTGTGCATCCAAACAGCCTTGTCATAATCTTTTTTCTTGTACCTGCTGTCTCACCCGCTTCCCAGCTCCACAGCAGAGCTTCACTGCAAACTTTTGACAGAGGCCAGGAATCAATGCTTGCTCCTTAGATCAGCTTCCTTGGCCAAAGAACTGCAAATCACAGCTCTCCTTCCTTAACTTGCCCTCAGACAACCACCTTCTTGGACCGCATTTGAAAATTTCCCATGGACCCAGCAGTGTTTCCACCTTACCAGAAGAGACTATAGATGAGTGTGCACTTCAACCAGCCATATCCATGGTAATGCAAGTTGTACTTATCTCAGACTATCCTGCCATTTGCCTCCCACATAAAAGAGGCTTTTTGCTTGAATGCGAAAAAGCTTATGTTGAAGTCAAGTTTTTGGTTCAGAGTGTGGGTCACTGAGTGAAACATCATAGCCTACACTATGCAAGAGATGAGGCTAATGGATCTAATTGTCCCTTTTCACCTTAAATTTGCTAGATCCTGCACTCTGGTTACATCTATATGGGACAAAGGAGAGTTTTCAGGTTACTCAACTACTGAAAACATCCTCATTAACATTTCTCCTGATAAAAACATCGTAGCATTATATGTGCTTGACACAGGAGGTAATCTACTTTCTGTAAATGATAGATAGTTGAGACAAGGCTATGTATCCCCCTTTTGTCTAGTCTCTAAAGCTTTCTTTCTGAGAGATTCCTATCTGAGGGCTAATGCCACGGTTGCACTCTTCACTGACGAAGAGTTACACAAAAGAGTTTTCAAATACCATAAGCCATAAACCATAAACCACCTCCTTGGAACCTATTCCTAGGAGCAGATGGCTTACACTGCTTGCCAGAATTTTGGTCCAGCACAAAGAGCATTCAGCGGGTGTTAAAACTTAATAGATGATTTTTTTTGCAGTGCCCAAGCAGTTTGCTATGGAGTCCTACACTGAGCAGCTTCCCTCTCTGTTGTCTGACAAATGAGGTCACCAGAACCACAGTAAATACCGAGCTCAGAAAAGGTGCATTTCACATTGGTCCTTGTTAATTCTGCTCATGTAGGTTACTGTGACTACTGAATAATTGCGAGACTCTGCAATCACAGACTATTCGAAAGCTTATAGAAACCTGTCAGAAGCTCTTCACCGATGCCTTGGGCCCCTATCACACCCTATTTAATTACATGCTGTTTGGAAGATTCAGAGCCAGCTAGTAAGGAGAAAGCAAGAATGCACCTGGGTAAAGAAACACCCAATCTGTTTATTTTCTTCCTTCTGCCCTTGCATCATATTCATCTCTTAATGGGTAAAATATTTTTGCAGTCCCTTAAATTCCACATTCTGTTTCTTAACTTCTTTTTAACTATATGGTGCAGCCAGGTGGTGAACCAATAACATTTTTCACCTCAGCTGACACAATTAAACACTATGATTTTCAACCACCAAGAAAAGTTGGCTGGTTGAGTAAGGGCAGCTTGACAACTGAGATATTTATGTACAGCCAAAATGAGATAGTGCCCTATATTTTAAACAGTTCAAGTCAGAGGAGAAAAATGTAAAGCTGGTTCCTAGATAATAATGCCTAATCTTTGTTTTTATGGCACATTGCTGTGCAATTAAGGTTGGCTCATGAAAGCTGTGCGTGAGCACACTCAAATTGCTGAATGGCCTCATAGATGGCAGGAAGGAAAATAAATATTCTACTGTTTATACTTTGTGAAGTAAAATCCTGGAGATAAACAGTGTGTCAGGCTGACAGGTGAGACTTCTTTAGCCTGGGCCTGATGAATTTCTCATTCACAGCTGAGGCCGATAGCCTGAAACTGCTGATGGATAAAACCCACTGTACAGATTTTGATGAGAATATGAATGTCTGGGTCTTAGAAGGGTCTGACTTCTGTGCGAAGGATTACAGACGCTCCGTTGTGCAGACATGGGGGAAGGACTGCGCTGCAGCCGCACTCACTGTGTCAGGATGGTGTTTCACTCAAGGTATGGCCAATATAAGGGTATGGCATTTTCTAGGATGGTGATCAGATACATTTTCCCCATGATACTTGAAAAGCAGAAAGGTTTTTCAGAGGCTTCTCCTGAGTACTTAATTCTCCATAAAAACCCCAAAGTCATGCACTACCACACATTCTTGATTTTGGCAAAACCACTTGCCAAAATGTCCAGCTCTTTGTAGAACTGCTGTTTGAAAGCAAACAGCAGGAGCATCTTCCTCTGGCTGCTAGTGCTTGGTTTGTCCAGAGTTTCTGCTTTGGTCAGCCCAGGTCCAAGGAGGACTGAAACATGGATGGAGATATATTGATTTGTATTGAGTGCAATGAAGAGAAAATGATGAGCATAGATCATCTGTGCAAGCAATTTCGTGTTGTAGAAGAAAAGCTGCAATCTCCAGGCTAATCAAATGTGAAAAAAGGCTTGCTGAGCCCTCGCCAGTACATGGAAATTCCAAGAACAACAAGTTAATCCAATAAGATCCAATAAGACATTGAGATTGAGAAGTAGAGAGACAAATTGTGCTCATACTCCATGAAAATACAGAGCAATTGTAAGTCCTATAAACTCCCTGAGATTATTTTTCCTGTCCAAGAAAATCACTTCTGTCTCATATGGCTTGAATTTAAACCAACTAGCTTAAGTCCTCGCCCTGAACTCAATCACTGAGAAAATAAAGAGAAAGTAGGATCAAAGTTCAAAGCAAAGTGGTGGGGCAGCATGGGGCTGGGCACAGGGATGGCATGCCAGGCAGACACAGACCCCTGCCCCACCACTCTCTCAAGGGGCTTGGGCCACATGGGGGTTGGTTACCTTAAAAAGCTGTAACAGAAGGAGCCAAAGGGGAATTCCTCCTCTGCCTAGGGCTTCTGAAGGGCTGTCATGCTCCAGAGGGCTTGTCAGCGGTCAGTGGCCACATGCAGATGCATGACAACTCTGAGATTTCATTTCTGTATTGACAAGCGTCTGTGAGCCTTTGACAAGGAGGAAGGATATATCCAACCCTTCACTGCTTCTCTTACTTAAAACTTTCTACTAAATATTAGCAGTCTTCCCAGCTGTTTCAGGCATAGATCATTTTAAGTTTTTCAGAGTAATTATCTGCAGTTCCTTTTCCCCTCTGGAACAGCTGATTTATAAGGTGATGGCAAGACTATACTCCATCAGGTTCCCTAGCAGTGAGGGAGAGATGAAACTGACTAAAACCTTTATCATTTTTAGGTGGTAAGTTACAAACATTGCTGAAGAAAGGCAAGAGGACTGGAAAGCTCTGAGCATGACTTAAATGTAAAACAACGGGAAAATCAGGGCTAGGTTATGATTAAATTGCACGGGACTCTAGACCACACACACACAAAAATACATAAACCAGTTCAGAGCTGAAGACGAAGTATGAGATTTTTCATCCCCACAGATGATAACTGAGAGGATCAATCCTCCTCCTAGAAGTTCGTTTCTGCTTAGAAGAGCAACTCTGTATAAAACCTACTTCTTGTGAGTTTTCAGTACCTACTATGCTTACTCCAGCAACCACATGCGCATTCATTTTTGCTGCTGTTAGCACTGAAGAGCCAATGGAGTCATGACAGTCAATTCCAAAACACAAAGAAAAGAGGAATCTCAACCAAGAACAGACTG
The DNA here is from genome assembly GCF_000696875.1 of Nestor notabilis. Classification (NCBI taxonomy): domain Eukaryota; kingdom Metazoa; phylum Chordata; class Aves; order Psittaciformes; family Psittacidae; genus Nestor; species Nestor notabilis. The sequence continues at coordinate 31,456 of NW_009925870.1, read as the reverse complement.
TGACCAATAGCATCCTTAGTGCTGGTGGCAGCACTCCGCCAGCACGACTGGCAGTGCCAGCAGTAAGTATAGGGAATGAAACAGAAATCCTCTAGCCTTCTCCATTTACCACATTTAATCTGGGCTTGGCAATGCCCAGTCAACACACAACTCCACATTGCTATTTTTTCCCAAAGACCTGCTGTTCTGTCCACAGCACAACACAACAGACAGATATAGCACTTCTAGAAGGGTGTACGTTTTTCTTTATTTAAGCCTAAATTCTGTTCTCTTTTTCCTACCTGAATTTTTCCTAAAGATGAATCTGCATAATATCTCATTTGATTTCATTGCTCATTTCCTTAAGAAACAAAACAAAACAAGAAACAATTAAAATAAATAACCAGGAGGACAGGGATGGTGTTTCTCTACAAGCTTATTTGTGTCAGATATACTCTACTATGAATTTACATGCATGGAACAGTCAAATAAAAAAGCTAAAGTGTAATTTAAATGCCCATGCCACAAGGAAATGAATTCACAGTGTTAGTTACACTTCCCCAAATGAGAAAATGTTAGGTACAAAGAGGTGCAGAGACATGAGGAGAAGTAAAGACACTGCTTTGCTTTGCAGAGCCAGGGAGCACCCAGCTAAGTGGAATGGGGGGAGAAGAGCTCGCAGCCGGGCACAGCCTTGCAGTTTTCTGGCTGCCGTGAGGGCGTTCCCAGAACATCTGAAAGCAAAGCTTGGCAAGCAATATGGGAGCTGGATGGAAAAGGAGAAAGGCTGGGGTTTAAAAATGATCACTGTCCAGAAATAAAAACAAAAACCAGCCACCAGTTCTTCCCTTGCGTAACAGAAGACATGAGGATACCAGTGCATGTCAGCAGTGCAATACTCCCACTCACTCCCCCATTCATGTTAGCCTGTACTGGTTTCTTCACTATTTATCAGAAGGAAAAGGCAGCAGTTTTATTTACAGAGTGATATAAATAACAAAGCCTGAAACGAGGAACACGATGCCCCAGCTCTGCAGTAATGACTAAAGCAGCATGGCTGGCTGACAGGCACGCTCCCCTATCTACTGGCAGCACAGTGATCCAACGCTGCACTACCCAAGGCTGCAGCCACCCACTGCTGATCCAGGCACAGAAAATGACCTTTTCCTCCATAAATAACAGTACTCCATCCAAGTGTCATTATTAAATTTTTTCATGTGTGATGCAAGTTGTCCCCGGGAATAAATAGTCTGGTACATGATTATGCAGAATGGTTTTACAGGGAGACAGTTTAAAGAAAAAAACTGCCCACACCAGATTAGACTTGGGCAATTCAGAGAAAACTATGAACTAGCATGTGCATTTTTTAAAGTGTTGTTAATCACATTTCAAAACCCCAGGGTCTGACTATTTGTATACTTTCATCTGATGCTGCATAATCCCTAGCCTTAGGTTCCAGCAACTGAAAGCACTTGAGCCTCAGACAAAATGGTATCAGCCTCACCAAAAGCCCACCAAGTGCCTAGTTGGAGCTGACTGGGTGAGCATGTCCAGTCAACACTAAGTCTAGCCAAGGGCTGCTCTCCTATAATGCACTAACGCACAAGTTTGCCAAAGTGCTGGTTTGCAATCCAAACCGATACTTAGACAAAAACAACCTCAAAATAGAATACGTCCTAATTATATATCCCCTGAATATTAATAGAATATTACAGTTATTAAAAATTGACCTTTCAAAAGAATCAAGGCCTTTCCAAGCTCTTCGGCCACCAGCATCTTCTCGCCCACATATTCATAGTGTTCATTGCCTTTATTCATCTGCTGTCATCCTCAGCCACAAGAGGCCACAAACTGACCTTCTTCGATGAGAAGAGGTACAGGAGGTCTCCACCCACACACAGGGAAGATGTCAGACCAGATCTCTTATTTTGTGAGGAGGATGGAGGCTGAGTTTCCTCAGAAAGAGGCTCAAATCACACTGGCATTGTCCCTTACCTTTTATTTCCAAATTGCTATCCTTCAGGAGGATATAGTTAGCACTGTGCAACTCTGCTGCTCACCATTTAGCACATTGTCCACACATCACTCTTTCTCTTTTGTCCCAGCTGGCTTTAGCTGGCTGGGCAGGGAAGGGAGCTCTTTGTTTAAATCAAAAACTCTTCTTTTGCCTTTAGGGTCCCCTTCATGTTATTAAAAAAAAAAAACCAAAACCCAATTTAAAAGTCCATTTCTGTGACGACACTAAGGTAATTCATTTCTCCTTGCACAAGAGGGAAAGAAGCCTTGTATGTATGAGTGTAGCCCTCATGATAAGAGGCAGTTTGCCTTTTACCACGAGTCCTCTTGCTTCCCTTGATATTGTGACTACTAGTCTCTTATGGGAGTGAAGGAAAGAGAATGACACTAAGGAACAGATACTGCCATGGCAGTATGTTATTGGAAGATGTTCACATACTATCTATCACCTGTAGATCCTGTATATGAGAGAAGAGCAAGTGGAGGAATCCTCTCCCCACGTTCCTCTTTCCATAGGAATGGGTGACAGGAGAATTATCCTAATGGTATTTGAAGTAGTATCAGTATTTCACTTGTGGAGGAAGCCTGATCAAAGAAAAGGTAACATTATACCTAGAGGCACAGTGCGGGTAAAAGCATACGCAAATCAGAGGCTTCAGACAGGCATTCAACAATCTACTGCATGGTCCCTCTAGCTTGCTGGTTCATAACCTCTAATGGCCCAGGAAATAGTTTTACAGCACTCCTGCCTCCTCCTTGATACAGCTTGAAAGCAGTATAGTATCTTGATCTCTAAGTTGAGCCGACCCAAACATCTGCTGCAGAAAAACTAACACCAGCTGTGTAAAAGATAAACAATGCAAACTTTATCATCTCTATTTTTTTCCTCCACTAATATTCTGTTTATTCAGATAAATACTTAATTTTATTGGCATTTCTGGTGTTCACTGCTCTCAGTCTATACAAAGACTCTTCTTCCAATGGCATGATGCTGATCTGCGTCAGTTTGGATCAAGCCCTACATGCAGGAGACATACTGTATTTCCTGTTCTCTGTCCCTTGATCTCTGGGTTACTATCCATCAGAGGTTTGCCAGAAGTGGTCTGCTTGCTGCATAACCACTTCAAAGTCAGGCTGGGCAACTGCTTGATCGAGGGTGCTTAACACGTATGTTCCTGGTCCTTGTCTTCTCTTTCACGTGCATCTTTCACCCCTCAGCTGATCAGCACTGTGCCCATAAATCTTCCCTGGGACACCCTATGAGCGTCCACAGAGGCATCTGAACTCGTTCCTGCTGCAGCACTGTGCTGGGAAGGCAGTGGCTGACGAACAAGAAACACTTCTCTCCTCAGGTGGCCTGCTCTTCCTTGTCAGCCACACACTGCGGAGAAAAGTAGCTGAAAACCAGCTGTCCTGCCAAAAAGGACAGAAGAGTTTCTTGCGGGCAGCATGACTGTTTTATTTATTTATTTTACTTATTTACCACACTCTAGTCACTAGCTTGATTTTCCTTAATCTTACAAATCGCCTGCCAAGGACACAGAGCATCTGGCTTTCTTCAGCAAATAAACTGTTTGCCATGTGTCTGCTGTCCAAAAAGACATGCTGCCCCCAAGTTACAATCCCGAAAAGGATTCTGTCAACATGTTTTATCAACTAATAATAATAATAAAAAAAAGCCTCCTGTGTTTTTCTCGCAGCTATTTATAAAATGTCTCCAGAAGCCAGACAGTGAATCAGCCTCCTTATCCAACTTTTGTTTCTACCAATACAAATGCTCTTGGGTTTGTTATTGGAGGGTTGTTCAAAAACAGCTGGGCTGCTGGCATTCAAGTTATTCCTTTATTTAAGGGGTTTTGTTCTGAGTACAAAGACACAGATTCAGAAATCATTCATGGACTTAAAGTCAAGCATATACTTAATTACTTTGCTGCACTGAGGCCTAAAGCATTTGCATTGAAGCAAAACTATACACAAGCAGCCTTTCTAAACAAGCACACACAAGCATCGGTGACAGGCTGAATACTTGCAGAGCTGGTGCTGTGGTAGCAGAAAAGGGGTTGCAAATTCGCCCCAACCCTGGTGAGCTGGAGTGAGTCAAAGTAGTTAAATAAGTTGGGGTGAAGACCATGTATGCAGAGTTTTCACTTGGGGGCAGAATGTGGAAGGGATTGTACCCTCGGAGATTTCCACACAGGGGCTGACTGCACAGCTCACACTCAGGCAGAGAGCACGGGTAAGGAGTTTTAGCCTAGTGCGTCATGTGTGCTGCTCCTGGGGCTAAATAAACAGTACCAAACCAGCATAGTTAGCACAGTCCTTCCATCCTCTGTTCTCCCACCCAGCTTAGTAAATGCCCACTCACTCAAGGAGTGAATGTCCCCCATTGCATTTATCAGGACTGTAGCAGGGAACTGCTCAGCTGGGAATTTGCTGTGAGCTAGCTGGGTGTACTAGAATGTAACAAGAACTGTTGCTAAGTCTCATGAAATGCTGTACAAGGATCTGATCCAACCCACACTGAAGTCAAGGCAAAGACTCCCACAGATTTAAATAGGTATTAGATCAAGACCTCAGACTTGTAAAATCTTCAGGGCAGGGGCCATGGCTTTGTTACAATGCACAGTGTGCACTTAACATGCTCTCTAAGTAATAATAAATAAGAATTTGGAGGTAATTTGACAGGGGGTTGGGAATAAGTTTCCAAAGCTTTCCAAAGAGCCTTGTTATCCCAACATACTAATGTATTCTACCAAAGCTGTGTTAATCTTTCTAAATATCTTTGTACAAAACTCGTAAAATCCTAGCTAGTTACGTGGGCTGCAGCCATTCTGCAGCAGCTATTCATTTCACATCAATAGCTCCACTTGCAAAAAAAATACAATAAAAAGCCTATCTATCTGTTATTACCCCTTTGCACGTAATTAATGGCTCACTGCCATTCTCCGCTGCACAAGATCTTTGAAACCTTTTCTTCTCCCCTTTACATGCTTTTCCTTCAACATGAGACACAATTCAAAAAGTTATCTTCAGGTTCAGAAGTCAACAAACTATCCATCACGTTCAGGGCGCTGCAGAGGAAGGCAAATAAATGCAGGAATAAAGGGACAATGAAGGGACAATGAAATCTCCAAAATGCACCCTGTTTCCTTTGACTAACTGACCGACACGAACGGGCTCTTGCAGTTCACACTTAAGGATGACTGTAAAAGCTTTTGACAACTAAATGAGGTGGGGTGCATTTTTTACATAAAGATACTTGATTTAGGACTGTTTCTTCCCGGTAAGACAAGTCAGCTCTGCCAGCTTTGAATGAGCCATAGAGTGGCCCCTTCAGTCTTACGTAGGGAATGCACAGGGCCACTGTGTCTGCTTTGTGTTAGTGGCAGACTTTTCCTTTCCACCTCTGCAAGACTCTCAAATTACAACTTACTGGCTGAAGTGCCACAAGAACAAAACCTAGAATTCAACCTGAAATCTTTCACGGCACATGAGGAAGCTAATGGGCAAAAACCAGGCCTGCCATGTATCCATTTCTTGTCGTCAAGGGTGGGGAGGATATTTTTGTTTTACTGGAACTGTTTATCCCACAATCTCTACTGGGATACTGACATTTTGCAAATGCTTCCTCTGAGATACACTATCAGTTTGCAAAACAGGCTCTTTGAGTGCTCCCATCAGTTGTGTGCTCAGATAATTTAAGATGACAAGTAAGGCAAAGCACAACAGATTATCAGTTGAGAGGGAGATGCTGATCTCGGTGACAGTCACGAGGAGTCTGCAGTAACTCATCCGGGCTGCATCAAACTATTTGCCCTCCACAAATGTCACTGAGCTCAGGCACTGCCCTGTCCCAGGAGGGGGAAGGACACTTGTTTGCACAGCTTTGTAAGCCCTTTGTGCACTGGTGGGTGTGAGCACAAGAGTCACAAGTCCTCCCTTAGTGGGCCTCTGAGAACCTTGCAGTGTCAGAGGACAGGCTGCCTGTGTAAGCTGTTCTGCTGGAGAAGGCATACAGCCATGCCCAGATGGATGAGAGCAGTGTAAGTCAGCCTAAGGCATCAAAATTGGGAAGATGGAATTATCTTTATTGAGGTCTCATAAGTCAGGGAAATTTTGCTCTGCTGCCTAATTGTTCTTCACCTGAGCAATTGCAGTCGTAACCTCATCTGAAGTAGAAACAAGGGGTGGTACCCCATCAATGTTCTTCACGTCACTTCATGAGAGGTAACAAAAAGTTTCTGTTCTAACTCCCTATTTCACTGTTCAGCTATTCTGACAACAAAGGCCTTTCAGCCAAGCGGAGGGTTCAAACAGTGTACTGAAAACCTGTACTGAAAACCTGACCTGCACTGTAAAACCTATGAAACTCCACAGGTCACTCCTCCAGCTAGCCCACCTCTAGAGCAGCCCCTGGCCAGAAGAGGTACAGCAGCTGAGGATGAGGCCCTGACTGAGAGGGTGTTAGAAGTGCTTGACACATCAACTGCAAAGCTCACTTCCATCGCCATAAATTCAGAGTTTAAAGGAGTCTTAAGAAACATCAGAAAGTGGATCAAAATTGGACTCTTCAGTCATCAAAGATCCACCCGAATCTTCCATAAGGATGAAGCATACAGTTAACTTCTAGGTTCGTATAAGATGTTCTGCTGGAATTAGTTTTACATACTTCCTGCTTCCATTCTTCGTGGATGCTGTTATTGACCCAATCTAAATCTCCCTTGATTCATTAGTGGCTTTCAACCTTTTCACCAAGTTTTCATTGGTAAGCCAATGGCTTTGTCCAGCGAAGTCTCTTAGACTCAGAAGGGACTTTTTGAATAAGAGATCTCTTTACACAGCTTATTTATTCTATCTCCATTCTTGCTCAAGACATCACATCCTCACTCTTACAGCAGAGTTCCTTACTCTGAACCTTGACTGATCTTTTAACAGAGCTGTCCTGATCACTGTACCAGGATTGTTTATACCAGCTACCTGCACCACTACACTATCCCTCATTTTTAATTGTAACGTCTTCATAACCTTCATGTGAACTCTCCAAAAACTCTCTTCTGACTAACATTTTGTTTCTCTGCGTCCTCTTCAGGAGCGTTGTCTGCTTATATAGTTATTCTTTCATATTTTAATCACTGCAGCATCCCTATTTGGATTACCCATTGTAGCGAGGATTGCAGAGCTTTTCACCCTCCCCTCCAAGTAGCCCCACCAGCCTCATGATTGTCCTCGGTACAACAGAATACTGCTCTCTGCAAGGACATCCATGATTAGATGTTAATTTGAAGGAAGCCTGTGAGAATTTACCTGCAAATATCCCCCTCATGCTACCTTCGGGTAGGGTAGAAAGCATAATTTCATTTCCTTAAAATGAAAGACATACAAAAGAGAACAAAATGTATTCCTTCCTCTGCCATACTGATATAATTCCTTGAGTGGCAGCAGTAGTCAAACAGGGAGCTAGAAGGACATTGCAGCATCAGGACCTTTGCCTCCAGCCACATCCTCCTTTTTATCTACAACTTATTGTCTGTTATCAGAAGGATGAAGGGCAGCAGCTTTATTTGCTCAAGAGTTGCAGGGGCCACTTGTACTAAGCAGGAGATGGAGCTCAGGAAACCTCAAGCGAGAGGGAGATGGATGGAGAAGGGCTGTACTGAGGTGAAGCAACTTGCTTATTGCCCCATAAGAAGTTTGTGCCAGGATTCAGAACAGGGTCTTCCCACTTGAACTCCAACCCTCACTTTACCACATACAGGTCTTTCCATTTTCCACCTACAGCTACGCACTCTGATGTCTGGGCTATTTTAACCATATGTATAGTTAGACTGAACTGTCACTCTGAAGCAAAGAAGTTGTACTAGCAGATCTAAGCTTGGCTTTTAAGCACATGTAAAGAAGGTGCTTTGGTGTTCATCCATCATTTAGCTGATTGTAAGCATGTTTTCTTAAAGAAAATAAATAAAGACAGATACTAGCTTTCAGGCAGAGAAGGACTTGCCCTCTATGTTGAGCTATAAATAACCCTTCCCAACAAGTAAAAGTGCCATGAGGCTGAAGCGTTTGGACACACTAAACAAAAGGTCAAGTATATCACTTTGTAAGGAAGAACCTGTCTTTGTGAGAGCATAATGATGGGCCTGGGGGAGCATGGTAAGAGTTCTATCAGGGCAAGTACAATACAGCACTCACTGATTTATGAGCTTCTCAAAAGAGCTCAAGTATCTATCACTTATCATGAAGCCCAGTTAGACACAAAAATCACTTAATGGGATATAGTGAACATATATTCACGAAAGCAAGTATTGCAGTTCCCGTCTGCATTTCTTAATGGTACATTAACAAATGGGATGTCTCCAGGTCACTAGAGCTGGCTGCATCTCTATCTTTGGTCCATTTAATAGCCATGTTTAAGATGATGAACAAAAAAGATAATTTGCAACCAATCTCCAAGCATCAGGGAGACAGATAGTTCTTACACCTTGAAACACTCAGCAGTTTCCATGAAAATTTTCATCATATATCTATCTTTACTAGCATGCTTATCTTATTGGACACTCTTGATTTGGTTGGGTTTTTTAAGGCCTGACATTTCACATGTTCCAGATACTTGACACTTTGGGACAGATTTGCTCATATGCTCATGCCTTTACTCTTGAGTGAGTTATCACTGGCTAATGCTCACCTCTCCTTGGGTATGTGTCCTAAAATTACACATTAGCCCATGGCAGGCCATTTCAAGATCTCAGAAGGGTGACAGCACTTCCCCTCTGCTCTCTCCACAGTTTGGCAATCTGGAGTTAACCTCCGGAGAGACAGGAAAAAGGGGACACTGCAAAGCTTTACTGTGGGTTTGCAAGAGGTTCAATCTTGCTGCTGCAATAATGATTACCCACCAAGCTTGGAAGGCAAAGGCTGTTATTACATCTGACAGAGGCACACAGATTTTATTGGGACCAGGCACACAGAACAGATCAAGCTGGGACATGGTGCGGGAACATAATCTGGTTCTTAGTTCATTGCAATAGTCTATGAGTGTGCACAAGTTTGACAGATAATTGCAACTTCTTTTCCACATACTGCTGTAACATTCTTCTTTTTAAGGGGAGAGGCATAATTACCTGCCCTTACTAAAACTCTCCAAGCTTGCTAGCAACTGTTCTTGCCAGTCCTTGTCCAGAAAGAACAGCACAAGGACACACATTCTTGCAGAGCTTTGGTGGGAAATCCCCTACTGAAAAAGGAGCGCAGGTTTCCAAGCAGGACTGTTTATGTACGGATGTGAGAGACATGATACACATGATCAGTCTGGCAGATAGAAGTGTGCTTATTTATTCTGTTGATTAATATTGTTTGTGTGACCTTCCACACCACATAAATGGAACCAGCTTTTAACCCATGTGTATTTTGGGAGATGGCTTGTGTTTCTGGCCATGGCCTTCGGTTTACAATGGTCTATGGTGAGGTGTTCTTGCCCGTGGCAGGGAGGTTGGAACTAGATGATGTCAAGGTCCTTTCCAACTCTAACCTCAACACCCCTGTGATCTTGTAGGTACAGACTGGCATCAGAATGCCTCCCCAGGCAGCCTGCACTCAGGCTGCTGATTGCTAATAATTGGCTAATTTGCAAAAGCACAGCTAGGCAAACACAGCATTCCTCTGATGTTTTTTTGGTGTGCATTTAACTGAGCTTTTAAAGCACTATCTGAAAAATGCAGGCATACCAATGAATTCCAGATAGAGCAAGAGGGGGATGGTCCAGATAACCTCTCAGCCCTATTACATTTTGAGGTGGAATCACTCTGACCTTTAAGTGAGTCATCAAAGGGGGAACAGTCAGGTTTATTACACTGCCCTTCACCACCAAGCAGCAGAGAGCTGCAAAGGTTCTTCTCTAGTGGACAAGGTTCCAATAGAGAACAAGGCCCACAGATACTGACTTTTCTGCTCCTGGTTCACCTAAACCTGATTTCTTCCTTACTCTGCTCCTTCTCCATCTTGCCTTCTGCCTCCAGCTCCTGTCTCCATCTCACATCCACTTTCCTCTTTTCCATATTCCAGTGCACATTCCAATACCAATCACACCCTCTTTTCTCTCCTGTCACCTAAATGGCAACTGATTTGCCTCCTTCCTGCTCCACAAGTGAGTCCTTTGTCCTTGCTGTAATCATTGTGATTTAAGTGAATTACTTTCCTCCTTGACTTAGACTCCAGGCACTTTGAGAGGGGGAGCCATTTCTGTTGCATCACACCTGCATAGTCAGCAGCATCTGAGGAGGGCCACTGACCCCAAATTGTGCACTTCTCAGGAGCTCCTGAAACCACAGGATTTCCTGCTGCATGCCTCTCACCTTTCCTCTTCAAGCATAAATATCAAACTCCATATACAGCTGATAGTAGCTACAGCAGGGGAAGTGCTACTTGGCCTCTTCAGTCAGAAAACTCATCTAAGTATAATCCTGTCAAACTTCTAGTGTTTTTCAGGCACTTCTTCACACAGGCAAAACAGTTCAAGCTGGCTGCTAGTGTTATTAAGCGCTCTCCTTTCTCTGTCATAAGGAACAGAGGCTAGAGAGTGAGTCAAATACTGGAGGAGATGCAAACACTGGTAGGGACCTGCAAGCTCTCCCCTTCATTTTTTTAAGTCTAATGTAAACAGCCCATGGCACCTGGAGGCGGGTGGGATGACCTGGGAGTCAAGAGGAGGAATTTAGGTCAGTTTACAGCTCTTATTTTTCTATTTATTTTCAAGCCACTGCTTTCAACTTGAATGACCACTGTTTTGGGTCAAACAATCACATGTAAAAGATAGAGCAAACCCAAACTTTTATTATGCTTGGAGAGCTGAATGTACGCAAGTTGTTAAGCCTCTCCTCTCTGAGCATCGCTTCTGTCAGACTGAGGGATCCCAGACTTGACAATTCACATAATCACATTCACAAAGAGACAGCACAAGGGTACAAACCCAGCTTAAAAAAATCCCCTGCACATCCCCTTACCTCTTTTGTACATGTGTGGGACACCCATCATGCCAGGCCTTTTTTGCTGTTGTGAGCTAAACACAGTTGTAAAGGAGAGGACAAAGGAAATGCTACAAGCCAGAGGAGATGACAGCATGCCTTTTGCAGGTAGCACTCTTGCCTCCATACCATCATTAATTTAACATCCTGGTAGAAGCTGCCTGGCCTGTGTGTTAATGAAGTCTGTCCCTGTCAGATGACATGGAAAAACCACCGGAGTCCGACCCCTGGAGTTATCACCCATAACCCCGCAGCGCTTCTCAAAACAACACAGTGTTAAGCCCGTGTCACTGGCAAATTAGCTTTATCTACCCAAAATTTAAGAAATCAAACAGCAGACATCATTTTAACAACTTTGCCTCTCCCAGACCTTGATGGTCAGGGCCACTGTTAACAAGTGAACAATTAGCCTTCTTAAAAACACTGATAACAACATTTTTGTGTCAGAGTGACAGGAGGGCTGACTGCCAGGACCTAATCTCCCCCTTCCTCACGGCAATCATTTCTGAAAACTAAATAGCTCGCAGGCTGGATGACAACAGCATTAAAACCTCTTGCTGTGTTTCTTTTCAACATGCCCTCGAAGGAATTAAGTGGAATTTTAAGACATGTAAAGCTGAGGAGTGGGGCTGGACCGACTTGGTGCTGCCAGCCTTGTGTGGGTACCTGAGCCCCTCTGGCTCCACTGCCCGCAGAGCATGTGTGCCCTCAGGACTCTGCTGCTGACCAGCGCCAGTGGGATTCAGGTTCAGAAAACATGGATGCAAATTACCCTTTTCTGCAAAAGACTGAATAAACGGCTAATACTGCTTTGGCAGATGGGTTTGGTTTGCAGACACCAGCTCTTGTGTGATTAGGGCTATTTACTCTTCCCATCACTGATCTTCCCATCAGACGCTTCCTATGCTATCAGGCTCAGGGCTTCAGTCAACGTAGCTTGTGGATTCACTTTATTTACATCAGCTTCAGCTTGGCATTCCTCTCAGTTGTCTTCTTAGGGCAGAGAAATATAGCCAAATTTTGCCTTGATACAAGAAATGCAGCTGCTGTGCCTGCAGTTTGGTTGCAATCAGATGAAGCAGGTCTAAACTCAGATCTGTAGGCTCAGGGTTACTCCCAAGCTTTGTGGCAGAACAGACAAATTGCATCTAGCAATCTCAGAAACCCTGTTTTCAACAGAAATTCTTCACTGGAATCAACAGAACAGAACTGTAAGTCTTAATTTTACTTTCCACTTTAAGCCTCCCTTATGCCCCTGGAGAAGGGCTCTGAGAAGTTCAGTACATAAAGTCTCACCCTCAGGATGTCAGCCTTAGAAACATAGTACTTTCTAATGAAATAAGTCTAACCAGGCCAGTTCAGGCAGAGACCTACCTGGGGGAGAGGCCTGAATCCATGATGTCCTTGCCAGCTAGAGTACTGAATGATGCCTTAAAGCACCAAGAAGTCATTTTTATGAGCATTGCTCTGCAATACAGCTGCATCTGGTCTCCACATTTCCACTAATTCCTGCCATTTCTGAGTAATTTAAAGTAACTCCTGTTACCTCACTTTCTCCCCTCCTGCCCATTACATTTTTTTGATCACTGATGTCACCTTAGCTCTATTTTTCAGTCACTGCAGAACTAGTTTCTCACTCCTACTTTGGCTTCTCAGTTTCCAGCCTTGTCACCTCATTCTTTTTCTGTTCCTGAAAACTTACAGTGCCTTGGGCTAAGAAAGTTTCTTTTGCTGCCACTTCTTACTACCTTCAGTTTTTTTAAATGGACTGTCCACCTCTCCTTGTCCTCCTTGGTTGCCTCTGAGGAGATGCCCTTTTCTTTCTCAAGGTGTGTCCATTTACTCTTTGTTTTTTGTATAAGAACAAATGATGATTTATTCTACAAAAACTACCTATTTTAGACTTCAAGATTGTCATTGTGCTATTGGGTACAAGATTAGATCCTGAAGTGCTGGCAAAATTAATTAGGTAAGCTTTAGAAGCAGATCTAATAGCCCCTCCATGCCACCATGCAAATGCTGCTATTGCCCTAGTCTTGAAAGAAAATAAGTGTAAAACTGCAGATGTGTTAGAGACACAGAATCGTAGAATGGGTAGGGTTGGAAAGGACCTTAAGATCATCTAGTTCCAATCCCTCTGCCATGTTCATCTAGGCCTGATTTGTCATACGGCTCTTAGTTCTTTGTCAGCTAAAGCCATTCAGTGTGTGTTCATGGTTCCACTGTATGTGAAAGCACCATCTAGCCAACAGACAGCTGGTGCTGGAGACCACTTTCCAGCTAGCTAAGACTTGGCGGTGGGATTCCCACCAGTGAGCTTCTCACTTGCCCATGCCCAGCAAGAATAAGTAAGAGCCTCTTCCTGCATGCAAGGGTCCACAGTCCAGCTCCAGACTGGAGGTCACACCTCACTATAGAGCTAATACTAAGAGTTTTACTCCTTTGAGGCCTCAGCAAGACAGCTTGAAAGTGGATATAAGAGCCATCAGATTGGAATTAGGCCATTGTGCAAGCAGGACTTTCCCAGGGACAGCAGGTATGATTGCCAAACACAACAGTTCTGCCTTTGTGATCTCATTGCTGAATAATTCAGTGATTCCTTTCTGTTAACATCAAAAGGGATGAGCAATCTTCAAGGAGGGCACTGCCTTGCCACCACCTTATAATAGAGTTATCACAGGTGTGAAGGCTAGGGGAGCATGTGGAGGACTAAGCTGACAATATGCTTTTATGTGGGAACATTACAAATGAATCTGCTGGTCCAAGGTCACCCAGCCTGCTCTTTGGAGATCTTCCTCAGGGTTGCTGTCCACACTGCATTAGAGAGCACTGCGGTTAAACTGGCGTGTGCAGTCCCTTTGATAAATCACACAAGAAGTTAGAAAACAAATGCTGGCTTCTCCTTTCTAAATTATTTCTCTCCATTTTGTTAAAGTCTTAGAAGCTTTTTGATTGTTTCTTTTAGTTTCTTTTTTTGGCAGCCCTGGACAGTCACACAAACAGCTGCAGAGAAATTGCAAAATAAACCCTCCCCCTTCTCTTTTATTTTCTGGTAAGTTATGTTGGGAAAATAAACATGAATGGCACAGATGTTCCATTTTTCTCTCTGCATAAAACAGTTTATGACATCTTGCAAATGCTGGAAAAATATTTCTTTTAAGAAAGAGATTTCTCTTTCTCAAGCACACTGCATTTCAGAGATGATTTAAGGACACTTTTAGAGTAAAGCCTGTTTTTTTGGACGCCTTTTTCTTGTTTACTAACAACATCAGAGAAATAAACTGAATGTTTTTAAATTAATTTTCCTGGTTATTATTTGGATTTGAAAAGCTGATAAAGTTTGCAGAGTTTCTGATCAACTGCTACAGATTTATACATCTCTGTAGGCTCCCCAACTAACAGTCTTAAGGAATAGAGTTCTAAAATTAATGTCAGCTACAGCAGAAGAAAGTGAAACATTACCAAAAGTTACAAAAAAATATAAAGAAAGCAACTTTTCTCTTTAATTAAGTAAAACAAAGAGAAATGGAGTGGCTGAACAAAGCACTACAATCAAATGTATCATCACATTATACCAAAAAGCCTGCAAGCAGAGAAAACAGTAAGGGAACTAGATAAGGTGCAATTCATCATGCATTTCCTCTGCTGTCAACTCACTCTGTCCCTCCCATCATAAGTGATTGGACCTTTCCCTCAATCACAGCCTCATGGGTTGGAAAGGACCTTGAGAGGTCAGCTAGTCCATCCCTCTGCCCCAGGGCAGAATCAGCTAAGCTTACTGTCACTCCTGACAGACGCTTGTCTAACAGCTCAAAAATCCTCCAGACACGATTCCACAACACCCCCGGGCAACCTATTCCCCTGTTGTGGTCTCCTGGCCTTTGCAGAGTTTTGTCTGGTGTCTAATCTGAGTCATGCCTGTTGCAATTAAAACCCTCAGCTGAAAGGGCGCAGAGAAGAGATGATTCCCTCTCTCTTTCCATTGCACGGGATGCAGGCACAGAAGTGCTCCTCCACATGAACTGTAGCCCCAGCCCTAAGCTTCCTTGCAAAAATCTCTTTCCCCAGAGTATTTCCCACCTCCTGCATTCAGAAATCAAGTTTTGGCATAGTAAGGGTAAGTGTCGCCTGTTCTCTTCATAAGGTTGTAAATTCAACAACAAAAATGAGAAAGTAATGGTCACTTTTTTTCAGGGTAATTTTCAGTGGCCCCTCTCATTTTTCACCCTCATTTGCCCCACAGCTCTGGTTCAGCTCATTTTGCTTTTCAGACACCTAGCAAACAAGAATTTATCAAGCCCCCGAAAGACCTCTAAGGACAAAATAGCACCTTGTTTCAATGGTGCTAGTAATTACAATTCCCATGCTGTGGTTATATTGCAATCAGGCTTACAGATTTTCCATGAGAAAAGCATTTCTTGGGGGAAAAAACTATGTCCAGCAAAGTTATTGAGAAGTGTTCTACACTGTCCATTTGTTTTCTCTTTGCAAGAAGTTCATAGATCTTATAAAGTGTACAGACAGCCCCCTTTTCTCTCAAAGAAAACCACAGGATTTTGATAGTGGAAACATGAAGTAGCCTTCAGTGTTCATAGTACATCCAAAGCATCCACGCTGTGAGTTTGTGCCCACGCACTTCCAATTTGGCTGTGAGCATTGCTTTGTATTTTAGATCCAACATGAATCAACTCTGAAACTATCGTGGTACTCACAGGTTGTAAGAAATCTATCGAGGATAATTCTTTTCTCACCTAGTAATTATAAATCAGAGTAATTGTCATCAGTGCAATAGTGCTGAATTCACAACACTGGAAGAAGTTAAAATAGAGTTCAGCTCACAGTTACTACAGTAATAGCTGAGAAAATAAAAAGACAAATCCTTAACGGCAATTGTTAACTGAATAATCTTGAGAGCAATCGGGCAATTCACTGTTAAAAGATTACCTGGAGAGAGCCTGACGTAACCATAATTCTGGCTTCCTTATGCAAGATGGAGAAAGAAAGCAAAGTCAGGAAGAAGAATCTTGAGGGGAGAGGGAGTGAAAAAAACTCTAAAACCAGCTTATTGTTTTAGCCAAGCTCAGAATGTAAAGCTAGTAGGTCATATTCCTGATAGTCTCTCTACACAGAGGTTACTTATTTTTCAGTTAGATCTCTTGAAAAAGATAAAAGATTGAAAAAAAAAAAAAAAGGTTCACTACATGAAGACTTTAGTGAGATTTAAATGTTACCATCTGCAGTATAAATTGGGGTCACCCACTATCATGATTCACCAGCAAACAAGGAAAGAAGAAAAGGAAAATGTAATCAAGCAACCATAGCATAGACCATGAATCAGGACTCTTGTTATTTGGTTCTGCCAAAGTCTTCCTGTGGGAGCACTTCACTTCTCTAGCCCCAGCTTCTTCCATCTGCAAAACAAGGGCAATACCTCATGCTGTGAGACTTACTTCAGACATTTATGAAGCAGCAAGTCTCCCTAGTGCAGCAGTGCAAATGGCCATTTACTAATTATCAGTCCTATTATAAAATAGAAATAAATCAACTATTGTTAACATTTGTTCCACCTCCAAAGAGATCTCACTCAATCATGAACTGTATGTCCACAATAATTCTTGCCATTTGAAAAATAAGCTCCTTTTTGACCCTTGGTGTGTTCTAGTGCAATTTGTTGTGAATCAAAGGCCTTTCGTAGAGCCCCACAAATTAACACAACAGGAACAACTGATTGGTTTGCACCCAGCTTTGGAGTTATCCACAAGCTGTTTCTGTTTCTATGCCTGACACTTCTACATCTTATAAACTCACTTCTGAGTTTTGCAGAACCACTGCTTTTGAAAATGTTTGCATCAGAAGACAAGACCAGATGAAATTAAACAAGTGAATTTTGTTTCATTCAAGCTCATGCTCTTACTGAAACCTAGATCAAAACAGATTAAAATAAAAGATCAGGTTTTCATCAACCTTGAGAAAAGAAAGCACCGAAACCATCAGAGCATGAAATAATTACAAACCCATGTGAAAAATATCCCCCCAAACTAAAACAACTTTCTGATGCACCGAGGACAATTTTTAATCCACTTTTTTACTTTGCAATCAAAATTCTATTATAATTCAATTGGGATTTAGACCTAGCAGTGAAGGAGGTCTTAGGCATGTAAAGTGCATCCCACACAGATCAGTCACTGTCTACCAGGGAGGTGCCTAAGCTTCAACAGCCCTGCAGTTTCTGATCACAGATATTGCCAGGAGTCCATACATGAACTTAAGTGTCACATCCTTGATAGGACTGTGCTTACTCCCAGTGTAAATATATAGACCATAAATCTATAGGACCCACTCTACCACACACCTAAAAATCCAGTTAGTTTCTTCAATATTGAAGGGATAAGGCTGAGCAGTTTTGGAACACACATAACATAAACAAGAGGTTTGAACTCCTCACAAAATGCAATAACCAATAATTTTTTTAACAACCACCACAGTTTTCCATTCCACCTTACATGCAAAATTTAGTAAAAGCTGCAATGTTCCTGAATACAGCATCACTTCACCAACATGTCCTGTGAACATGATGGTATATGTTCCTGCCACCCTTCTTTCCCAAATTACCTACATTGTTCACCAAACTGTGAAAGCATGAGCATACAGGTAAGGAACAGGAGAGAAGGACAAAAAGAAGAAAGGATAAATATGAATCACATAGTTCCATGAAGGAAAAATATATTTAATAAGTTCCAACCCTAATACAAATTTTCAATAGGGCAATAGTTCTGGTCTTGAAGCTGAAAGCATGGTCTAGGTGGAAATAACTCAGCTTCATATCAAACAACATTCTTATTGAAAATTCCACTAATGTTTTCACTTGCCTAAATGATATTACACAGGAAATGCCGGTAGCTGCATGGATCTTTGAGAGAGAGGCTAGATGAAATAGGTGAGGGTATACATTTCAACAGACAAGACTTAAAATAATATGTGTTAAAGCTTTTATGGAAAGGATGATGCCTACTTATTTTGCATCAATACTTTTTTTCATTCTGGGGGCATGCAGCTTTATCCTTTCTCCCTTTTTCTCCATCCCTCACTTGAGGTCACCAGCCTGGGACACACACTGCCCATTACAATGAGTGAGCAGAACATCCTTTAACTTCGGGGTGAACAGAACAATATTTAGTGAATTATTTCTCATTCGTGTGAGGTTTAGGTTAAAATGCATTGGCTTCCATATCCCCACAGTCTTTGAGTAATTTGAAATTAAAAACTTGAAGTTATTTTTCATGAGCTAGAACAATAGCTTTTATATCTGTTGGCACATACAACTGACAGGGTACTGGCAACAGGCAATTTGCAGCATGACTTGCCAATGCCTGCATGCATATTTCTAAGAATAGCTCAGTGTCCAAGAATTTGGCCTGTTATATCACAAGCCAGGACTAGCTGACAGCTGTTTTAAATTACAGTGGACTGAATGATATTAGCTTTATTGTAGTTGGACTGATGCTCTGCTTTCTCTTAATCGTCCTAATGTTCTGATTTGTCCTTTAGCCAGCAGTTGCACAGCATTTATTTATAACACTCAAGGTTTAAGTCACAAATGACAGATTGGTTGGATTCTCTTGTACACATGGAACATGATCAAAGTAAAGGACTACACAGTTAGGGAAATTTAAGTTTCTTTGCAAGGGATAGCCTATAGATCCAAGGCTAGGATTTTTCTTGCATAGCAGAAAACACTGGCTCTCAAACAGACCTATTCTAATTTTCCTAGAAGGAAGACATTTCTTCCAAGATTTGCACGCTATTGTGAGCTACATAATCACATCCCACTTCATTTTCTTCTTGGGGAATAAGACAAAAAGGTTAGCCATGAACCTGCAAACTGCCATGTACCTCGATTAATTACGCACTTCAGGACTCATTTATTATATCAAGCACTAATGTCAAATCTTGATCATGTTATAGACAATGGTTAATCTTCCAAAGACTTTTCTGGGACCAGAGTAGGGCTATTAAACTTGCTTACATGTGAACTTTCAACACTTCATTAGAAATTCCTTATTCCTTCAGAAGAAAACAAACAGATGCAGATTTTGTTTTGTTCAGTTGTCAAAATAATGAGAAAAATAAAGAAACAGCAAAAACCTGAACACAAGATTCTGATTCAAGGTGAGGGAAGGAATTCTACTCTGCTCAGCAGAAGCCCCAGGTGGGGTCCTGTGTCCAGCTTTAGACACTACACTTAAAGGAAGATGCAGACTTTCAGAGTCCCCAGGAAAGCAACAAAAATAATTAGTCTAAATATAAGTCATATAAAGAAATGAGAAGTGTGAGAAGGTGATGGCGGAATGGAACACTACATTCTTCATGGAATACTACAGTCTTCAGCTATGTGAAAGGCTACAGAAGGATAAGCCCAATCTCCACTTCCAAGGATACTAAACCAAGATGCAGCAGGCTCAAACTGCAGCAAGAAAAATCAGATCATACTCTTGGGAAAGGCTTCCTTATGGAAGGCTTAGTGAAGCAATGGAACTGCCTGCCAGAAAAAGCAGGGAGTATCCGTTCCCACAAGTTTTTGAGAAGAGCTTGATTTTATCACGGGTGGAGAGATGAGTAAGGTGACATCTCAAGGACGCTCTCAACTCTACTTCTCAGATCCTATGATCTATAAGGTTTTCTAATACTCTTCTAGTTTATTTGAACTTAATACACTGGATAATATCCTTTACTATTTGTCATTACTATTGCTATTTTAACATATTTGGAGACAGCAAATAGTGTAATACTGTATGCTATTTAAAATATACCATCCAAATGCTTTCTTGGTTCTGATGAACCAATGACATAGCAGTGGTAGGACTGCAGAAAGAAAAAAAAACATATAACAATAAGTAAAACATACTAAATACCACACTTAGAGACTGATCACAAAGGACTCCAGTCATGGGAAGTTGTGCCAGACCCTTGTTTCTCAGTGATTTGAAGGCTGAGTCCATTGTTTTGTTTTACTGTACAGCCTACAAAAAGAAATACTAAAGAAAATACAATACAGAAGCAAACATATGAGAATAAAAATATCTGTCTCCTTATTTTGAGGGTATTGCATTGGTCAAACATGATAGTACAGTCAAGGTAGAGCTGAGCCTTCAATTTAGCACCAATGTCTGCCTGCCTTGTATATATAGAGAACCCCATATGACACTATGCCCTATGAAGCTTCTGCTGGTTATACATTCTCAATCATATTTTAGTGAAGTCCACTCTCACCTGGTTGTGGAACTAATGATGTTTACCCCTAAGTAGCAAAATTGTGAAAGAAAAAGAGAACAATTTTTTTCTAAAGTAAGCTCAGGTATCTGTAACAGACTCTCTGGATCCTTCCCAGCCTCACTGATAAAAGAACGTAAGAGAAAGAAACTTTCCGTGCTCATACAATAAATTTTCATCAATATTGGTGGCTTTATGGTCTCTTGCATTACAAACCTAACACTGCCCAGAACTTGACATATTTTGCAAAGAGCCAAGAAATAATCAGTGGAGCCTGCTAATTTTGCAAAAACAGCAATGAGGAACGAAAATAAGTGAAGTACTCATATGCTACAGTGATAAATAGTAGTGATAGCATCCATGATGCAGCTGTGGCCCCCTTCAACACCACTCTCTCCACAGGTAAACCAGAGCTGAAACTCTCCAGCAGTATTCCTTCTTTCACACACACAGACATACTACGTATTTTATTTGTTGTTGTTCTTGTTGGTTTTTTACTTTTGATAACAAAAATAGTCTCAGTATCTTCTTTATTCTTTTGGTCTAACTCCCATTTCCACACGCTTAAGTCATTAACTTAACAAAAATAGTCTCAGTATCTTCTTTATTCCTTTGGTTTAACTCCCATTTCCACACACTTAAGTCATTAACATATTTATTCCTTTGTTCCATGGTCTCAAGGGGATCCCCTCTAATTCAGTATGTGGGATTGCAAGGGATTAATAGAAAAGAGAGTAAAACATCCAAATCTCTCATGACTCCAGAAGTGGATAATTTCCCTTTATCTTTTCAGTTATCCCTTTCTGAACTGACCATTAAAGTAACCGCACTAAACCATTTTTCCTTCTAAAGGTGGTATGTTTTTGGAAAGGGATTTCTTTTTAATCAGTGCTAACAATCTATTATGGTCCACAGAGCATGCTCTGTATGAAAGGGATAAATCTTCAAAGTGAAGTATAAAAATCTGCTAAGCATTATATGGATTTTGTGGGTGCACCTCCAGCTTGCTACTTTGAAAACTTGCCCCTTTTGCCTGTCTTGAACCGACTGAGGAATTTCCAGATCTGATGTATCATTAGAAATAAAGTGCTGGATTGTGCACTAATGGTACTGTTTGAAATTTAAACATACCGGGCTTTCTATACATGAAAAACGAAGTATTTCCAAGGAATGCTTGGAATGTATTCAGCAAGGAAATATATTTAATTATATTGAAACAGAATCCTAACTTTATTATAGATGACTACCCTTGCTGATAGAAAAGGACAAAGAAGGATTTTAGGAAAGAATTGCAAAAATATGGTCTATTGGCATAAGGGCTAAACAAGGTTAAGAAACAGAGGTGCTAAACTTAACCGTACTTAAGCCACATTAATCTTTTCATTAGTACATAAAAAAAATCACAACTTTCCATCTCAAGTCATTATGTTGATGGGGCATCTTTGATCTGAAAAAACAGCAATGATCCCAATGGGAAGCCAGAAGTGTTTTTGATTATTATCTGTAAAGTCTAAAATTCCTTAGGTGAAATTCAGTATGAAATGCATCCATGCAATGATGAAGGTGAGTGAATATGTCAACATCTGTGCTTTATTAAAGCTGGACTATTTTTACTAGGCACTGAACCAGAGAGACCAAATACCCTGATAAAACCAGAAACTCCAGGAAGAGTTCTTTGAAGGTATTTCTTGCTGTCATGTTACTGAAAAATACAACTTAATGTTATTTTCCTACATGCTTAATATAACCAGTTTGCCCTACTGCACATTGTGATCCAAAACTGCCATCTTCTAAAAATGTACAGGGAATGAGATAGATTTCTCATGCTCACAGTGGGTATCAAATAGATCATGAAAATGTGTTTTCAGATGCTCTGAGTAATGACATTTCTAATAAAATACAGCATAAGTACTGCTAGGTCCAGAAATCTAAAATAAATATTCAGAATTATATCTCATTAGAATTAATTACTAGGATCTTAGACTTCCAGACATGTGACTTTATGTTTTGAAAAATAGTATCTGTGACTTCTCTGATGATTGAATTCTGAAAAGCAAATATTTGTAAGTGCAAAATTCAAGGAAACGGTACCAATTCTGTCATCTGAGCTCCCGTTTAGCACAGACTACAATATTCCTTCTGTGCTAAGCCTAGTAACTAACGTTGGAGAGTTGCAGATCCAGCAGAAAGGCAATCAACGCTGCTTTAGAAAACAGCAGAGATGATAGAAACTTAACAAAGTGAAAATCTGACATAAGAGTAGTAGTGAACAGGAAAGTAGAGCCTGTGGAGATGCTGGTTCAAACTCCATGATAGTGAATGGAATCATTGCTCAATCTCTGTGAGCTTTAAATTAGGTCATACTCCCAATGCAGATGCTGTTTCAAGAGTGACTCTAAATGCATCTCCATGAACAGATCGTAACCAGAGTTTTTCTTCATGGTTGTGGAAACCTTAGTAAATATTAATTTGTGCGTTCTTACTGCAGTTTGATTTCCACATATTCATGTATATAAAAATTCAGGTTTCATTAAGTTTGCACGGGGCTGAAAAATTACATGCCATCGAAAATACAAAAAACCACGAAAACCTGTTAGAGACATCCTCACTAAGCTATGTAAAGAAGACCTCTTGTAAAAAAAAACACTTATAATCTGTCTAATTAATGTTAATTTCATTGGTTATTCACAGCACATTTATCCTCTTTATTTCTGCAGAATTCCTCATGACTCTTTAGATGTTGCTTATTTTCCATGCCTAGAGGACTATGGCAGACATGCAAACTCTGTGAGCCAGAAGCTAATTTAAGACAAAGGAGCTACAAAACCAAAATCAAATTACAACTAAATTACAAAAGCATTTTAACACTTCACAATTGAATATAGATGTTACAGTCTGTCCAGAGATAAAGAGAAGGAAGATCAATTCCGTCTTTTATAGCCCAAGGAACTTTTTTCTGATTTCTAGCAAATTATTCTGATGATAATACAAAAATACAGAACAAAAATACAAATTGGAATCCAAGTCACTATAACACTGTCTCTGGAAGTTCAAAGGATCTTTTACAGAACTGTCAAAATGTTTTCACCAAGCTATTTTTCCATTAAAAGGCTATTATGTTTTGCTAGGAGGACTATCTGGCCAGGTAAAAGAAACAAAACACACCTTGCTGATTGGTACCAGGCTCCGGCACTCTCCTGGGAAGTGGTGCCAGTCCTTGTCCCACATGCTGTTGGGTTCTGGTCTGCACTAGACCCCGTGGTGTTGGGAGGTTGCACATCCTATATTCTGTGCTAGTCTCAGCAGCTAAAAAACATAGACAGAAGAGAACAGGTTTTTGTTTTGCAGAAATGCTATAGAGTTGTTTTCAGCTTAAAAAGAAAAGACAATATTGTTCAAAACATAGATATTGCAGTAAAAAACACATACCTCTGGCTGAGGTACCTGGACTTCTCTTCAACGTGAAAAGGATTTAAATATTATCTAAATACTGAGGTTAAAAGGGTACTCATTACTCTCCCTTTTCTCCCCAGTGAAGCCCAGGCTTGTCCTATCTAAATTAGCCCCCTAATTGCATGCAAGTAGGTCAACCTGAGCAGAAGTTGGATGGTGCAAAGATCTCCCATTCTTCACCGCTGTGTTTAGCAGTATGTTTTCACGGAATATTGCAGGGTTTGCAACACAGTGCCATGATACCGATCATATAGATGGGCTTTGGCATGATGGATCTCTGCAGTACAGGTGTCTTCAAGCTGTTTGTTCTTCAGGTGATAGGACTTGCTGGAGGTTGGTTTGATTCCAAGGCACAACAACCAGCAAGCTTGAGGCCCCTGCATCTGGTTGCAAAAACCAAAGTTTCCTTTAGCCAGAACAGAGAAATTGTGACCATCTGTAGGTCCCTGGTCTTTTTCTCCTTGGATTCCCTATTTTGAATGAATGAAGGAGTTAAAACAGGAAAAAAAATCTTTCATAGTCTTTAATGCCAATACATGACCTCACAGGATTCTGTCAATGCTCTTAAGCTTAACACTGCTTGCATGTATATTTATCACACAGAGGCACCATGCAAGCTCCAGTCCCCCATGTCAGTTCGATGGAGGTATGCTGCCCTCCCCACTTTCAGCACTGAATGTCCATGTTTTTGCTGTAACCACTGGTTCCCCGCAACAGGAAATTCATCTGTGCTGTACAGCTCAAAGCTAGACACAGCTTTGACAATACCAATGTTCAGGAAGGCACATGCAAATGAGGAATTGTAGTTGCCATTCTAGAAAAGCCACACCTCTAGTTTGCTATCACTACAATCGTTAGCAACAGGATTTAAATATTTTTTTGTCACCAGTATTTGAACTTCTAAGAATGTAATATCCTAATGCTCCCTTTTTTTCTCCTTGAGCTCTGATGATTTGCCTCCTTATCTGAGAAGCTGATGCAAAGCTCACCAAGACACAAGTCTTGAGGACAGGTTCAAGAAGCAAAAGGAGTTACAGAGAATGTAGGTATTTAATTATCTCATTTCAGCGTGTTTTGCAGTGTGAGATAATGTCAGCTTTTCTTGTTGCGGACATGTTGCTATCTTCTATCTTTTAACAGACGTATTAAGACCTTGTACATTCCAGTGATATTTTAAGCCAGAAGGTCTTTAAGTACAGGTCATGACACATTGCCCGAGGGTCATAAACCTATTCCCTTTCACTCTCTCTGGTCTACCACTGAAACACACTTGCTTAGTCACTTGCCAATTGTCCTTCTCCGATCGCAGCAGCACTCTATAAATCACTGTACCCATTCCAGCATGTTTACTTTGAACCAGCGTGGGAATCAGCCCGGAGGATTGTGGGACACGTCTAAGAAGGTCAGATAAAAAATAAGCAACTGCAGAGTCACAGCAGGCAGTGAGGTTGAGGACATCTCATCACAGCAATTAGCAAGATAGATGATACCAAAGAGCTCATCATCCAGTTAAATTTTTAAGTGTCCAAGGATTACTAGACGGCACAGACAGAGGCAGACATATCAAAACTCACTGGGAACTAGATTCATCAAAGCATTTTCTGTGTGCGTCTGCCCCTTAGTAGCATGAAGGCACAAACCTCATTGCAAGTTCCATAAGGACTGTGATCCCTGGTTATTTTTCAGGTTATAGATGAAGGAGGACAAAAAGATGTATTTGTAAGACTGTCTTCCTGTTGATCCTCAGATTGTCGAGAGACCAAATGATGAAGTCTCTTGAATCTGCCGCAGGTAACAAGAAATTCACCATACAGCATAACTGCATGTGTCCAGTTCCTCTGGTGTGGTTGGCTGGTGACTCACTGTATTCAGGTAACTTCCTGAGATGACTTTTGATCTTGGCCTATTAAATAAAGCTCTTGCATTGTGCCACACAAGTATGTGGATGCCAACCAGCAATAACTTGAATGTAATGGGAGGTGGAAGGAAAAAACCAATTTCTACTAAAATGAAATAACATGAATGGAGAAAGCATGTTATACTTGAAATTTATTCATATCTCTGTGCCTGACATTTGAAATATCTGCAGAGCTACTTTCATTGGGAGGGTTTTCTTAAGTGCTCTAGGCACATTCATGCAACTTTCTTAACCTTTTGGTACAGACTGATAGCAGAAAAAAAGCTAGTCACAGATGATTCTTTGTAGGATGGTGTGGAAGATGATATGGTTTGGGTCAGGGGGAAATTACTGCAGTCTTCTGGCTGTGTCACTCGATAGCTCTGCAGACTTCTTTTTGAGGACAGCTAATGTCTGAGATGTCTATATGGGAACAACTCAAAAGTGAAAGCCTTTCAACAGAGCAAGGTTCACAGAGGGAGGTGACAATGTTTCTTGCATCAATCCATAATGACTCTTCCTACAATCTTTTCCTTATTTTTGTCTTTGCATCATCTTGGCTCCAACATTGTTACTATAACGTCAAAATACCTAAATATTTCAAAATACAGGAACTATCTCTGCACTTTAAGTAAAGCAGCACATTGGCAAAATAGTGTCCCAAGTGAATACATCTGCTGCATCTGAGGCAAGATTCCACATGGATGTCAGATAACCTGACAAAAGGAAGTAGATTTGAAATGCAATACACCCTTATCTGAAATTAGCATAAAAATTATTTCCAAATTTATTGTGGGTGTATTCATAGGCATGCATGGATAGAAAATTCTTCAGTAGTCATTATTTTTCCATACCAGATAGGGAAACATCTCTTTGAAATGGCCACTGCCAGTCATTGATGTAGGGACAGTACTTTGAAAAGAGCTATTGTAGATATCTGCAAGTTATTTCTTACTCCTTACTGTTTGTCTGATCTCAAGTGGCAGGGTAAGAATGGACTTGGTAAAGCATCCCTTCTTGTAGTTAAATTCACTTGGTCCTGTTTTTCCTTTCACTTTGGATTTACGCTGCGATAGGACCACTGACTTCTGTTAACTTTTTTCTGGCTACCTGTGTTGGGAATTAGTTCTGCTGTATCTTAGGGTGGGTGGGGGAAATATAAAAAGGAATCCAAAGGTACCTAGTAAATCAGGTTGACTGCACTCCGAACCTCACATCAGGGAGAGAGGTTAGTCCAGTGTTTGAGTTTCAGACTAACTCAGCAGTATACTTCAGTCCAACCCACAGCTGCTTTTAAATAGTTTACAAAAGACCGTTGCATTTGCAATGACAAGGTTAAGCGCTGGCACATGCAGTCACTGCTTTATCACTAACATAGATCCTTTTTTTAGCACAGTTCAGCCCACAGCCCTAGGAGAGCATGTAATAACTTGTGGCACCATTTTAAAAATAAAGTCCTTGTAAATGCCAACCACATAAACCTTACGGCCTGCACTGGAGAAATAAACCACCACATTATTTCAGAGACATCTCACAATAACCCTGCCAGAAAAGACTGACCTGAGCAGAAACACTGCTGTCCTGTGTTGAATTTTCCTCAAAATGCCTCTAGTGTCAAGGAGGCTTATCTAGTTCATATTTCAACAGACACCAAAGCAGTTGAGGAAAGTTATGTGAACCCATACCCTGCTATCTGAAATTCTGAAAGGCACAACTCCTCTTCTGGGGTAAAATTTTCAGAAACACCTAGGATTTCAATTCTAAGGCAGTCATGTAAATGTTGTTCTAAGATGATCCCTTGGTACTGCTAACTGACTGGATCTTTATTATCTGTTTTTGCAATTAAATTACAGGATCATTAGCAGAGACGGATCCACCAGTCCTGACAGTGAATTTTCCTTAAAAGTGTGTCTTGAAAAATAATTTCTTGTGAAAAAAAAATACAGTAAACATGCAACCTTTTATTATTATTAGCAGGGTAAAGCTGGAGCTGTGGATGTGCTAAAAATGAGATTAACGTAACAATTGCATTCACTGCCAAGTCAAGGCAAGCTACCAATTGCTGGCACCTACTCAGAAAGCTACAAGTTATCTTTATCTCTTTTGGCTTGTCAGAAGGATTATGTTTTAACTGTTTCTAGAGCTGGGAAAGGTGTAAAGGTGATGTCTCTCTTCAATAAATCATGATGAAATGAGGCAGATGATAGTGTACAAGAGCACCTGATATCTAAGAAAAGGCATAAATTTATGTTTAATTGTTGATTTATTTTTAATCTGATTTTACATATTGCAGTCCTGTTTGATATTTTATGTTTTGAATTAATGTGGAAGCAAATTGACTTCTTTTTTTTTTTTCCAGAATTCCTTACATATGCTTATACCAAATGCTGTAGTGGTCTAAAGTTATTTACTGTACTCCATAGACTTTATCAGATGAGCCAAAGCAGGAGCAGGGCTGAAGAAGAGGCACCTGTTGCATTGACAGTCATCACAGCTGGCCTGAAGTTAAATTGTTCTTCAAATATTGCCAAGGATGTTCTTGGTACAAGCTGAAGGAATCAGTGCACACAAGGTGGATTCCTGCAGTGCTGAACATGCAGTGTAGGAATAGATGTTCCCATGTGAACTTCTGTACTGCAAGGTCTTGCAAAAAGCGCTATCTTCATCAGTTTTTGACTGATGCCTACAGATCCACTTCTGGGGTAAGAGGGCTCCAGTCAGTGAAGATATTTGTCCTACATTAGGTGCTTGTCAGCATTTAGGCACTTTAATTCCTTTCAAAACCTGACCCACCATCATCAGTAGTAGTGTGCTTATGAACACTTACAAATAGTGTGTATGAGCCGATGATTTAGGGCCTTTGCCAAGGTGACATACTTTCGCATGAAGAAGATATCCATAATAATGTAAGAAGTTGAGCTGATAGTTACACCTACTTGGTCACTGTGCTGTCCATGCAAAGTGCAGACTGTATTTTGAAAGCAACAGAAAAATTAACTTCGTTCTGCAAGCTACTGACCCCAATAGGCCCATATGAACCATGTCTTTATGATTATTTATTTTCTTAGCTGGAGAAATATTTGGAGTCTACAGTAGACACCTTGTTTGATGCTAGTTGTTCTAAACCATGAACTTAGCGCTTTTCCATGATATTTCCATGATGAGGAAAGGCAAACAGGACAGCATGTATCAAATATAGTTTAGAGATGTTCAAAAAATGCACTTGCTTGTTCAGCTAAAAGGGGCTACTATTGGACTATTCCCTGTAGAAATACAACAGATAAGAATAAAGAATGTATCTATTTCTGCATAGTTACAGTCCTTCTTACACAAAAGTCCTAGAATAATAAAGTTTTAATGAAGTTCAGAAGTAGGAAGGCTTTTTCCCTCTCAGCTGTTTCTTCTCTAAATGAGTCTAATCCTCCCAACATCCATTTGAGATGACTAATAAACCAGTCAGTCTGTGCACAGAGCTGCAGAGACGGGGAAAGCCTAACACAAAGAAACTGAGTGACTTGCTCAAACAGAAATGCACTTGGTGTCAGCTGAGGGACTAGAATCCAAGAGGTCTTGGCTGCCAACTTCTGTGCTGAGACTGCTAGACAAAACTTTTGGTTATTCATTCACTTGCACAACAAAATTGAAAAACCCACAAAAGGCCAATAAAATGAGCTGACGAGCAGTGGAGGAGCAGCTGTCTCCTCTGCTAGGTGATTAGAGCTGAGCTGATGATGGCAGGGATCCCTTCCTGACAGCTGCTCTACATAAAGATCAGTAGGAGATCTCTGAGTAGTTTGGGCTTACACCACTAAAATAATGCCAGTCTGAGTAATATGCTCATTACCAGGACTATCAGATAACCCTACACATTGACTTGACACAGGACCAGAACTTCTCAGAATATCTCTACTCAAACCTACCCATTAGAGTGACTCTCCCATCTCAGGAGAAGCTGCAGGACTATCATTACCTCCAGAAGTCTGAATTCCAGAGCTAAAAGCAGTATTTCAAACTTGACTTCATAGAAGTTCTTCACGGGGGAAACAACATTTGTAAATAGATTGCATGGATCTTGCTTCAAAGTCAATTTGAAGATACTCCAAAAGTAAGCAACAGAAGAGTTAAGTGTGAGAATCAAATGTTCCTTGAAAACTCAATCACAACTTCTTGTATCTATTCAAATAATACTGGCCAGAGTCTGAATAGTAATTAACACACTCATGAACATAATGCAACAAAATGGCCAACATGAAGATGTGTGTAGAACCCACCCACCCAATGTTATTGCCTTTTTCCAAGAAGCCTCACTGCCTTCTCAGCCCACAACCCATTTTGGAGGCAGAGCGCTGCACATAATGCTGGAGGAACCTCTTCCCTTGTCTCATGACCACAAGCCCAAAGCCTAGCCAGGCTGCAAACATGCCCCGCAAGATCAGATTGATCTCAAAGATGAGACAGGCCTGTGACACCTGTGAGCCAATCGTCTGTATAGGCTCTTCCACAGCACTCATAGTACCACACACTTAACTCTGTGAAGCACACAACTGTTGAAGACATCTGTCAAGTATTTTCTGACTTTCTGGATTTGAGTCTCTTTGTTATTTCATTTATTTTTATTGGAGACAAATGAAAAGCTAGATTAATTACATCATGCAGTGGAAGTAGAAAATGAAAGCTGCAATCAAAGAGCAGGAATCCCATAAATCCTTGTTTAAAAAAAACCCTCAAGCTGACAGCATTTCACTGGTGGTAATGAAGGTAGGTACTCTGGTGTAAACCTTTCTTTCAGCAATGAGAGAGTTTCAAAGGCACACTAATCTATTGCACTCTGCTGTTTCAGGTACACAGTATTGGATGAGAGAAGAGTTAGAGAGGAAAGCACCTTTTGCACAAAAAAAAACTGTCTGTCAGTTTCTTATCTTCCATGATGCTATTAACCTGTTCATGGCATCATCTTTTCTAAACAAATGGAGGTTGTTTTCTCCCAGACAGAAGAGATAGATTTCCAGACCCCACAGGGATTGTCTCATGCAGGTTTAGTTTAGTGTTTACTGGGTAATCAGGACACTGTTTACACCAGGCACACTGCCTATAGCCCACCGCCGTTAACTTTCACCTCTCCGAAGGGATGCTTGACCCATGCTTCTCTCTACACCTGGCAGACCCTGCCAATGAAACTGCAAACAAATGGCAGCCTCGTATCTTCCATGTGGAGCATGGGACCTGCTCTATGTACCCAACATATTTCCAACACTTACTTCCTAAATTCTCAAGTAGGATGAGAATTACGCATGCATTTACTGAACAGGCAGTCCGTGCACCAGGATGCTGTGAGAAGGGTCTGCGGGAGGATGAGCATCCCCTTGGCCCAGGCAGACCAAGGCTGCTCTGGGTGCTGTTAATATCCACTGCAGGAGCCTTGTCTAGCCCTGGAGATGGAGATGCTCATCCTAATCTCTGCAGCCATCCTGACTTCACCCTCCCACATGCTGGATGAAGAGTTGCATAAACTTGGTGACGAGAAGGAAACCTTGGAGAATGACGGAGACAGAAAAGAAAATATCTGGTATGCGAATGCCCTGCTTCAACCTCAACAGTCAGGTTTTACCTTCAGCTCTGCACTACGCAGTGAACCCCAGACTGTTCTTTTTCCCTCACAACCATGTGAGCTCTGGCAAGAGGACACAGTGACAGCCCTGATATGATGGCAAGAGTGAATCCCTATTTCTGGGAATAAGGGATATCCCTTGAATCTGAATGTACGTGGGATTTTCTACACACTAGTGCATGCTGGTGGAATCAACATCCCCCCATGTGCTGCACG